>NC_064284.1:30582562-30594327 GCF_019186545.1 Solanum stenotomum
GTTTGCATGTTCAGTTTTGAGCTATCCAGTATTTACAGAAACTCAGTCATAATGTGTTAACCACTTAATCTATTGGGAGTAGCATAATACCGAGTTGGACTAGGGTTTCAGCGTACCCATATAGTCCAGAACTATGAGCCACGTAGGTGTAAGTCCCCTCTGTGGGCAACATCAGTTTAGTGATCACGCCAGCATGCCTCTATACCTCTGGCAGGGTATATTGGGTCCTCTCGATGGGGCGTATACATCGGACTCCACATTTAGCTCATGTGGTTTTATGTCGGTTATTGGTGGCTCCCACAGTTCAGGCAGACTTTATTGCATTGACCATATTTCAGTACAGTCAGTATTCAGTCTCAGCATGTTATAAATTTGGTCATTGCATCAGTTAGCCCAGTATTCAGTGCTTTCAGTATCTATATCATGTCCAGATGATTTCATTGCTTTATTGCTTGTTCAGTTATATGTTCTTTCAGCTTTACTCTATCCTGCATGCTCAGTACCTTTCAAGTATTGACGCATACGTGAGCTACATCTTCTCGTGATGTAGGTTCAGGTTCTCAGTATCTAGATCACGCTTAGATCGGTTCCCGATCTCCAGTTCAGCAGAATCAGTGGTGAGTCCTCTTTCTCCAAGGACAATAGTCATGAGTTTCTTTTCAGTATTTTTAGTCTTTAGTTTCAGTTTTGCTAGATCTAGTTGGGGCATGTCCCAACATTTCTAGTCAGTTTAGAGGCTTATTTCAGACATAGTTAGATTCAGCTTAGTGTTTTGAGTTTGATATTTCTTTTGTATTAAACTCTCAGATTTGATATATTCAGTTATAGTATATGTGTATTCCCCATCTTTTCAGATATATTTATGAATTAGCTTCCGCATCAGTTTATTATCTTTAGTATGCTCATGATCATGCCAGCAGGGTTAGCTTGGGATCACTTGTGGTCCTAGGTACCGTGTCCGCGTCTCGGGGGTAGCTCGGGGCGTGACATTACCGAAAGGTACAAATGGTTTTGTGGTGTATTGTGATGCCTCTAGAGTTGGGTTGGGATGTGTGCTTATGCAAAATGGTAAGGTGATTGCATATGCTTCAAGGCAACTAAAAGTCCATGAGAAGAATTATCCTACCTATGACCTTGAGTTAGTGGCGGTTGTTTTTGCTTTAAAGATATGAAGGCATTATCTATATGGGGTTCATGTTGATTTGTTCACCGCTCATAAAAGCTTGTAATATGTGTTTAGTCAAAAGGACTCGAATCTTCGACAAAAGAGGCGGTTAGAATTATTGAAGGACTATGATATGAGTGTCCTTTATCACCCCGACAAAGCTAATGTGGTAGCACATACTCTTAGTAGATTGTCCATGGGTAGTGTGGCTCATGTAGATGATGAAAAGAAAGATTTAGTTCGTGATGTGCATATGTTGGCCCGATTAGGTGTTCAACTAATGGATTCCACCAAGGGTGGTGTCATGGTCCATAATAGTTCAGAATCGTCCTTTGTGATGGATGTAAAGTCTAAAATAGCCTTGATCCTATATTAGTTGAGTTGAAAGAGTCAGTACTCAAGAAGTTCGTTGAGGCTTTCTCCCAAGGGGGAGATAGGGTGCTTAGGTACCAAGGTTGGTTATATGTTCCGAATGTTGATGGTTTGAGGGAACAAATTTTAGAAGAAGATCATAGTTCTTGGTATTCTATTTATTCGGGAGCCACCAAGATGTACCGTGATCTACGGGAAGTCTATTGGTGGAACGAAATGAAGAATGATATTGCGGGATTTGTGGCCAAATGTCCGAATTGTCAACAAGTTAAGGTTGAGCATCAAAGGCCGGGAGGCTTATCCCAAGATATATCAATTCCCACTTGGAAGTGGGAAGAGGTGAATATGGATTTTATTGTGGGTTTGCCTTGCACCCGAAGGCAACATGATTCTATTTGGGTCATTATAGATCGGATGACAAAAACAACCCACTTTATTCCCATCTAAGTTTCATTTTTGGTGGAAGACTACGCCAAGTTGTATATAAGAGAAATAGTGAAGTTGCATAGGGTCCCCTTATCTATTATTTTCGATCGGGGTGCTCAATTTACTTCTTACTTTTGGAAGTCATTGGAAAAAGGATTTGGTACTAAGGTTAAGCCTGACACGACTTTTCATCCCCAAAACAATTGGCAAGCTGAGCGTACCATCCAAACATTAGAAGATATGTTAAGGACATGTGTGATAGACTTTATGGGTAATTGGGATGACCACTTGCCATTAATAGAGTTTTCCTACAATAATAGCTATCACTCAAGTATCCGCATGGTTCTTTTTGAAGCTTTGTACGGTAGGAGATGTAGGTCTCTGATTGGTTGGTTTGAGGTGGGTGAAATTGCTTCAATAGGTCCCAAGTTAGTCTATGAAGCCATTGAGAAAGTTCAGCTTATTAGAGAGAGGTTGAAAATGGCTCAAAGTAGATAAAAGTTTTAAGCCGATGTGAGAAGAAGGGATCTAGAATTTTAAGTTAATGATTGGGTCTATCTAAAAATCTCACCTATGAAAGGTGTGATGAGGTTTGGGAAAAAGGGAAAACTTAGTCCGCGGTATGTGGCCCATACCAAATTTTGAAACATATTGGGAAAGTTGCCTATGAGTTAGCTTTGCCGAATGAGTTCGGTATTCCATGTTTCTATGCTTAAGAAGTGTATTGGAGATCCGATATCCATTATCCCCTTAGAAGGTTTGGGAGTTGATGAAAGTCTTTCATATGAAGAGGTTCCGGTAGAGATCGTAGACCAGCAAGCCATAAGATTGAGAAACAAGGAAATAACTTCTATAAAGGTTTTATGGAGGAATCACTTAATCGAAGGTGCTACTTGGGAGGCCAAGGCTGATATGAAGTCCCGATATCCTCATCTTTTTCCTTCTACTCCTATTAAAGCTTAAGGTAAGTAGTTCCTCTTGAGTTTTAGTGTTTTGGGGGTCATGTGTGCAATATTAGTTTTTCCATGATTTCTTTATGTTATGCATGTTCTTGATGAAATTCATGTTTAGTAAGAAAATGAGTTTTCATGATTTATGTGTTCCTCATGTTGTTGTGCACTTAATATGAGTTGCATATTCGACTTCATTAGATGCATAGATGAACATGCTCTAGTATAATTTTGAGAGTAATTGCAAATTAGCTCCATGATATTGTGTTGAGCATGCTTTTAGTTGGATAAGGTAGATCCTCCTATGATTTGTAATACCCTGGAAACTAGTAGGTGAAACTAAAGCCTTACGTTAGAGATTTACAGTTTGATGTGAGGTTTATAATTTGTAAAATGGTTTCCCGAACTTAGGGTGAAGAGTTTAGGGGTTAAACGTCAAGGCACGACCCCCCAAGGACCAACCAAGGGTCCTTGAGGTGGACCCTAAAGCCTAACCCCCAAGACTCCCCAAATCTGCCAAGGCTGCACAAAAAGGGCCACCTACGGATGACACCTACTGCCAGTAGGTGGACCCACGCCCCGTAGGTGGGGGTCATGGGTCAAGCCCTCAAAATCAAGCTACAGGCCATGACCTACAGACCTGCAGAACGGCCAGTAGGCTGACCTACCGACCGTAGGTCCCAGGCGTAGGTCATGCCTGCAGAATTTGCCAAGTCTCGGCCAAGGGAGGGGCATTATAGGTAATTTCTTTTGAGGTTAGTTTGAAGTGAGATCATTTTATATTATTTATATAGACGTATATAAGTACTTTTAAGTCATTAACCACCTTATATACTTCATAAATCTCAACTACCCAAATCAAAACCAACTTTACCCCTAAAGTCTTCTCCAAAAAACTCCATTGAAGAAGATGAAGAAGATCAAGTTAGGGCTTGAAGGAGGGGGCATTCTCACACGATTTTTTTTGGATTTATTCTTCTAAGGTATGGTAGTTTTGATTCATGGAAAGCTTTCTTCTATGGAGCCCTCAAACTTTCAATTTCAAATATAAAAATTCTCCAAAACCTAGGGTTTTCACTACAAGTCATGGATTCTTCTAAAAAACATTTTCAATGATTAAATTATCATATATTAAGATTGAATTTCTATTTTATGGTGGTTTTATAATAAAATCTCCCATGAATTCATGAATTCCCCATAATCCTAATTTAAGACTATTTGATATGGGTGAATTGTAGTAAGGTGAATGCTATGAAATTGTTCTTATAGTAGTTTAAATACTTGAATCATGTTATTATCCATGACTAATTGTAGTAGTGCTAGGTGTGTTGGTGAATTATGAGTCATGCTCCTTTAAGGGCATATTGTGAGATTTGTATAATCATGATGCTTATGTACATGCTTTGTGTATATATTGAAAGTAATGTGATCATGAGTATAATGTAATGGTGTGGTTGTTGAAAGGCTATTCTCACATACACACACTCATGAATGAATAATGAATGAATGAAGTTACTATGATCATGTTAATGATGATGTGTTGATTGAAATGCTATTCTCAATTGTATACTAATGAATGATAATGACATGTTGTGAAACATCTTTCTCATAATATGGTGATTCTTCGTTGAAAGACTATTCTCAAGAATGCACTACGTAGTGTGGGTGGGGGTATGGAACTTTATCCATGCTTTGTACAAGTAGGCTTTGAGAGTAGTCATGGTGTGTTCCTTTATGTTATAATGATTTATGAGATGAAATATTCTTATGATGATGCTACTAAGTATGTTGATATGAAGGCTAAATGTGATGAAATATGCTTAATGTGGATTGTATCTATGAGTTGCTTTCCTTGATATGACTTGTTAAATGTGATTGTTCCTTGTTTATGAGTTTGATCTAAGGATGCCATCTAAGAATTCTAATTATTATAATGGTGGCCCAAAGTGGTACTTAGTATGAGTGGTATTATGGGATGCCATTCATACATTGTACAAGTATAACTTAAGGTTATTCATGAGATGGTTCTATTTGATATGATGATGTAAGTATTGATTATGATGGTATAAACTATGAACTATGTCTACTCAAGAAGATTTACTTAGTATAGATAGGAGTATGGGACTTCATCTATGCATTGCACAAATATACTTCGAGGGTGCTTATGGTATGTTTTATTATGCTATGATGATCTATATGCTGAATATGCTCATGTCTTATGTTTTTACACTAATGTTCATGATGATTCTCAAACTTGGCATATAGCATGATTTTCAATAAAAATATCCTTTTTAGCATGATTTAAAGGTTTTTATGCATGGATATCATACTTAATGCATTTTTGTGCCAACCCATATTTCTTCTACATTTTTCACAAAGTGTAGGGTTTGATGATATTGGCTTTCGTCCTCGTGGATAGGTTCATAGTAGATCAAGAAGAGAAGATATGGTGAGTCCTAATAGTATTAAAGGGGTTGACCATCATGAACTTTACATTTCATTCTTTTATGCTTAGAGCTTTTGTATGGGATGCGTCCAAAAGTTTTAGTCTTATGGTTATAGATGGTTTGAGACAAAGTATAGACTTTCGCTCATGTTTATAAAAGACTTCGATTGTAAAAGAAAAAGTTTTAAATTCCGTACCATTTTCTTACGTCATGAATTCTATGAGGCTTGTATGAGGCGCTTCAGAGTCTTGTACGCCGTGTCACGTTTGGGGTGTAGGCTCGGGTCGTGACAAACATGGTATCAGAGCACAAGTTTTTGGGATGGTTATAGGATTGTCTCAAACCACATCAAGTAAAGTCTTGTTCATAGTGTGAAGTGTGCCATATTTATGAATAGGAGGCAATTTGATGTTAGGAAAATCTCACTTCTTCCTTCTCCAAGTCGTGCCATAGAGTTTAACTCTATAAGATCTGTTTCCTACTCCTTATCCGAAGGTCTTTAGGATATGACCACTTGAAGGGCTCATGCTACAAGGATCGAGGGAGAAAAGGTTAGTAGTGATGCCAATTATGTCTATATGACTAGATGAGACTTTATATGATAGGTTTAGATAATATCCTTTAGTATAAATGGGTTGTATTATGGTTATGTGTGTTTGTTGGTAGAACCCAACTTAGTTATGATGAGTTTTATGGTGTGTTGGAGGATTTGATGAAATAAGGTATTTAAGTGGTGCCTAGAGATGTTGAATGAGTAGAGTCCTTTAAAAGACGGTAGAAGTATAATTCTCCATGGTTTAGAATCACCTTGTGCGATGGATGTGAAAGTTGAGTGATAACTTGGGCCAACCTTAGAAGTTGAAAGAAATAGTGCTTAGAAAAGTCTGTGTAGGTTTACTCTCAAGGGGGAGATAATGTGCTTAGATAGGAAGGTCGTTGAGTGTTCTAGATGTTCATGATTTGGATTGGCTTGAAATTCTCACCTTGAGAGGTGTATTGAGTTTGCGAAGTTTAGTCCCGGTTCTGTAGGCCCATATAAGATCTTGAGTGGTGTTGGTAAGGTTTCTTGTGAGAAAGAGTGCTTAAATGAGAACCTCTCTAATTTGGGATTTTCGGTAGAGTTCTTAGACCGGCCAGTTAAGAAATAGAAGAGTGAGGGAATTGTTTACATGAAAATATTGAAGAGTGGTATTTTAGTAAGGGTTTTAGTTGAGGGTGCTACTTGGGAGGCCAATAGCCAATGAGAAGTCCCGATATCCTCATTCTCTTCCTTTTATTCATAATCAAGCTGGAGACATAGAGTTCCCTGTGGCTTGTTTCATGTTTTAGAGTCATGTGTGATTTATGTGTTTCTATGACCTCCTTATGGTTATGTATGTTCTTGATGAATTCATGGTTAATAAGAAAATGAGCTTTTATGATTTATATATTCCTCATATTGATATGCATTAAGTATAAGTTGCCTATATGCTTCATGAGACGATTAATGAACATGCCATAATGTGCTTTTGAGAGTAATTGGATAATTGACTTCATGTTATTGTGATGAGCATGATTTGAGTTGGAGAAGGTAGTTCCTCCTATGTATGTTGAAATGTTAAGTTTTCATGCATAATGGGTTGTTAGATGTAGTTCCTACTTCCTTGTGCTGGATTGAGTATGTTGAGATGGAGTTAAAGTTTCCTCATTTGAATTGTGCCTTATTTTGATGTTTCATGCATGATGGGATGCTAGTCTTGAGTCTTTAATTTCGAGAAGTGTTTAGAAATGTCATTCGAAGACGAATGTTCCTAAAGGGGAGATAATTTAATACCCCAAAAACTAGTAGTTGAAACTAGAGCATTATGTTAGAGTTTTAGAGTTTTAGAGTTTGATGTGAGGTTTAGAATTAGTAAAATGGTTTTCCAAACTTAGGATGAGGATTTTAGGGGTTAAACGTCAAGGTACGACCCCCCAAGAACAACCAAGGGTCTTTGAGGAGGACCCTAAAGCCTAACCCCCAAGACTCCTCAAATCTGCTAAGGGTGCCCAAAAAGGGCCACCAACGGCCAGTAGGTTGACCCATGCCCCGTAGGTGGGGTCGTGGGTCAAGCCCTCAAAATCAAGCTATAGGCCATGACATATGGACCTGCAGAATGGCCAGTATTCTAACCTATGGACCAAAGGTCCCAGGCGTAGGTCATCCCTGTAGAATCTGCTAAGTCTCGGCCAAGGGGGGGGGGGATTTTAGGTAATTTCTTTTGAGGTTAGTTTGAAGTGAGGTCATTTTATATTGTTTATATAGTTTTATATAAGTACTTTTAATGCATTAACAACCTCATATAATTCATAAATCTCAACTACCTAAATCATAACCACCTTTACCCCCAAAGTCTTCTCGCATAAACTCCATTGAAGAAGAAGAAGGAAGATCAATTTAGGGCTTGAAGGAGGGGGAATTCTCACACGATTTTGGTTGGATTTCTTCATCTAAGGTATGGTAGTCTTGATTCATGGAAAGCTTTCTTCCATGGAGCCCTCAAACTTTCAATTTCAAAGATGAAAATTCTCCAAAACCTAGGTTTTCACTCCAAGTCATTGATTCTTCTTAAAAACATTTTCAATGATTAAATTATCATATATTAAGATTGAATTGCTGTTATATGGTGGTTTTATTATAAAATGTCCCATGAATCCATGAATTCCCCATAACCCTAATATAAGACTATGTGATGTGGGTGAATTGTAGTAAGGTTATGCTATGAAATTGTTCTTGTAGTAGTTTAAATATTTGAATCATGTTATTATACATGCCTAATTGTAGTATTTCTAGGTGTGTTGGTGAATTAGGATTCATGGTCCTTTAAGGGCAAATTGTGAGATTTGTATAATCATAATGCTTATGTACATGCTTTGTAATATATTGAAAGTAATGTTATCATGACTATAATGTAATGGTGTGGTTGTTGAAAGGCTATTCTCACATACACACACTCATGAACGAATAATGAATGAAGTTTCTATGATTATGTTAATGATGATGTGTTAATTGAAAGGCTATTCTCAATTGTACACTAATGAATGATAATGACATGTTGTGAAAGGTCTTTCTCACAATATGGGGATTCTTAGTTGAAAGGATATTCTCATCTTTGAATCTATGAGCTATCTTAATGAATGAATGTTAGGATTGAGATGGATGCTCATCCGTGAGTTGAGGCAGGGTATCTAGTAACAATCTTTATATCCCATTTTAATGAACTAAAGTAAATAATGTTAAGTACTCTGTAGGGAATAATGCTAAGCACCGAGTGGATATGGATTGAGATGAATGCTCATTCGTGGGTTGAGGCGGGGTATCTAGTAGCAATTTCTTGAGATGGATGCTCATCCGTGAGTTGAGGCGGGGTATCTAGTAGCAATCTCCCTATCCCACAACAATGTGCCCACATAGGATATTAGCTAGTGGATCCACCTAAGCTAAATTAACGGTCGTACCTTAGGCAAGTAGGAATCCCTTATTCGGTGTGGGTAACACCGGAATTCCATGATTTGCTCACATGGTCTTTGCCGGTTAAGGCTGTACCACCTCGAAAACTAGACCAAGAAAAAAATTGCAGAAGTTACGTGAAATAGTGAACCACGGCAGGGTTCATGGACCGTGACAGGGACCACGGTCCGTTGACCTGCTCATAGTGGGGAGTTGGACTCCACCAGGCCCATGGGTCAGACCACGGGACCCTTCACGGGCCATCGTCTTGATGACGGGCCATGGGGGAGTTCGTGAAGACTTAGGAAGTAGACCCCCTAGACGAGCCCTTAGACCCTCAAGCCTAAGTGAGGACCACAAGGACCTTCATGGTCTGTGGTCCTCCAAACGGCTCATGGTAGGGTCCATGAAGGCCAGTCGGTATGCCTCAGACCTGAGCCTCCAGACCATCAGCCCAAGTGAGGACCATGGGGACCTTCACGATTCGTGGTCCTCCACCCGGGCCGTGGTAGGGGCTCGTGGACCAGACCCCAGAACCCCCCAGCTCCTGGACCAAGACCACAACCCACTCCACTGTCCATGGTCCTTTTCACGGTTCGTGGAAGTGGCCGTTGTCATCCGCGTCTGCAACTTAAGTCAGGGGTCTTTTGGTGTTTTCCAAATTCGTTGGAACTCTAAACTACGTCGTTTTAACCCTAAACTACGTGGTTTTGGTTAGTTTTAGCCTAGAAACATAACTAGAACTTACCTAAGTCAAATCATTAATCAAAACTTAGAAAATTAGAACGTAAAAAGGAGAAAGAGTGGACCAACCCTAGATCAAGAACGCAACAAGGTTTTCATCAGTTCCAGCCCCGAAATCGAAAGATTTCTCCATGGATTTCGTCACCAGGTATGTGGAATTTCACTAGTGGGTTCCTTTTTCCCATTAGGTCCCTAGATTTCAGTCAGATTCTTGATTCCCTACTATTAATTAGACCTAGGGTTTCTAAAACTTCAGCAGATTATCATGAATGAGTTAGTTTAATGTTCCAAATCAGATTATCATGTTATTACTTTGTTTCTTGCATGAATTTCAGAACCCTAGCTTTGTATTTCTTTAGTTCTTAAAATTACATATGCTAGGTCAGATATTTCAGCTATTTTAGATATACATGCCTCAATTTTGAATGTCTTTATCCGCATATAAATGTACATTCTCAGTTTGCACGTCAGTTTTGAGCTATCTAGTATATTACAGAAAATGAGTCATAATGAGTCAAATCATTTAATCTATTGGGAGTAGAATAATACCGAGTTGGGCTAGGGTCAGTCACTCACATAGTCCTAGAACTACGAGTCACGTAGGTTGTAAGTCCTCTCTCTGGGCTACATTTTAGTGATCACGCCAGCATGCCTCTATACCTCTGGCAGGGTATATTGGGTCCTCTCGATGAGGCTTATACATCGGACTCCACATTTAGCTCATGTGGTTTTATTATCGGTTATTAGTAGCTCCCATAGTTCAGTTAGACTCCATTGCATTGACCACATTTTAGTACAGTCAGTATTCAGTCTCAGCATGTTATAAATTTTGTCATTGCATTCAATTAGTTCAGTATTCAGCATCTATATCATGTTCAAATTATGTTCTTGCTATATGCTTTGGTTCAGTTATGTTATTGTTCAGCGTTATTCTATCCTGCATGCTCAGTACCTTTCAAGTAATGACGTATACTCTGCACTACATCTTCTCGTGATGTAGGTTCAGGTTCTCAACAACCATATCATGCTTAGATCGGTTCTCGATCTCTAGTTTGGCAGCTACAGTGGTGAGTCCTCATTCTTCGAGGACAATAGTCATATTATCTTTCATTTTAGTCTTCTAGTTTCAGTTTTGCTAGATTTGCTAGGGCATGTCCCAGCACTTTTAGTTAGTTAGAGGCAATTTTCAAACGTAGTTAGTTTCATCTGAGTATTTTAGTTTGATATCTATTTTGTATTAAAACTCTCAGAGGGAGGCCACAATGTGTCTTAGGAAAAAAATCATTTTCTTGTTACTCTTATCGTGCGTAATGTATGATCTAAATTCCATTCTAACTCAACGTTCTACGTTTCAAATCATGCCTCATTGTAGAGCTAACACCAAGAATATGAATGTCAGTAATGCAAACACAGCCCATCCAGTCCCAGATCAGGAAGTTTCAAATGCTGAATTCCAAAATGCCATTTAGATGTTGGCTAAGAGTGTCACCAGAACAATCAACGGGTTCTAGTTCCGGCAAATTCCAATGTTGGGGCAGTTTCAGCTAGAGTGCTAGACTTTGTTAGAATGAATCCACCTGAGTTCTTAGGATCACAAGTTGGTGAGGATCCCCAAAATTACATTGGTGAGGTTAAGAAGATCTTTGAAGTGATGCAGGTAACTGGGAATGATCGGGTTGAGTTGGCATCTTACCAGCTTAAAGATGTGGCTCATATCTAGTATTGTCATGACCCGGGAGCACCCCCTAGTCGTAACTGGCGTACTCGACCTCGAAGAGGTCTAATACAAGCCTCTTAGCATTCATTCATCGCATAGACACTAAAACCATAAGGAATTAAAAACTTTCTTTACCAAGAGAACATTTCATAAATAATTAAATAAAATAGCAAGCGGAAGACTTTCTAGACTTTATACATGATGTCTCAAACCATCTAATACTTTAGAGTACAAAATTCGGGACAAATCCCGTACACAACGTAAACAATACTAAAAAGACATAAAAGAACATATTGGGTATTGTCCTCGAATCTATGAGGACTCACCAAGTCTTCATCTTCAACACTTAGAAACCTATCAAATAGCCATGACATGTCATCATCTCCAAATCCCTACACTTTAGTCCAAAAAGGGAAAGAAAGGGGTTAGCACAATTAAGTACTAAGTATGGAGACCATGCAAAAACATGCCAAAA
>NC_064284.1:30595641-30665074 GCF_019186545.1 Solanum stenotomum
ATAAAACTCATTCACATCATTCCTTCACATATAGCTTCACATAAAACTCATTCACATCATTCCTTCACATATAGCATCACAAAAAACACATTCACATCATTCCTTCACATATAGCTTCACATAAAACTCATTCACATCATACCTTCACATATAGCTTCACATAAAACTTTACATATAGCTTCATATAGGACTTTACATATAGCCTCATATGTGTATAATAATACAACAATATAATAACATTCACATAATGCCCTTCATGGCCTCAATTCACAATAATACAACAAATAACCACCTCCACCAAAGGTGGATCAAACCAACCAATAACAATTATATTAATACTAAGGGATCAAGCCATCTTACCACCCTTTTCAAAGGCCATAAGCCACAATACTCAATTCCATGCCAATTATACAGTATTTATCAAGTTTGATCGACTTACCCTCTTTCCATGGCTATCTTCATCATCCTCATATTCCAACAATTAACAATACAATAACAATGATAATAACAACATTCAACTATACAAGCTAAGCTAAGCATAAGCCAATAATCAACATGAAGACCAATTCACAATTTTGTCAATTCAAGGCTAACATTCCACATCCTTCAATTCAATAAAGATTCTTAACAATTCACATATATAATACCATATATGAACAACCTATACCATACTAAACACAATTCTATAATCATCTACTCAAAATCAATACACCCACTTCATGGTGAAATTTAGAGAATTTGAGAAGACATGGGTTCATGGGGATTTCTTTCTAAAAACCATTAATAATCATTAATAACCGTATAAATCATCATTTAAAACCTTTTTATGCAAGAACCCATGCTAGAATCGAAATAGGTTTTTGTGTGTATTTGAAAAACCTTGAAAAACCTTTTGATTGGGTTCCTTGAAAGAAAGAATAATCAAGGATAAGGATCCCCATACCTCTAAGTTGAAAACCCACGAAAATTGAAGAAGAAGCACTTGAAATCTTCAACCCTAGCTCCAACTCCTCTTCTTCCTTGAGTTAGAGAGAAATATTTGAGAGAGGGAATGCTTTTGGAAATTCTAAGAGGAGTGACTTAAATGAAAGGAATAGGGTCATAAAAAGGTCTTATAGTTGCTAGGAAAAGAATAAAATAACATAGGGTCAAGTTTGGAAAAGGACTAAGGACCATAAAGTCTTAACTTAAAAATTTTGCCCCTTCCCGTCTTAGTTTGCCCTTTTCTTCAGCCTGACAGTGCTTCAATATTTCGGGGATAAATTTTTACTCCAAGGTCGGAATTAGGCAAACTCGGTGGCGTTGGAAAGAGGACTCAAAGACCTTTAGTTCGATAGGTAAAGGTCCACTTAATTCAGTTTGAGCTAAAAGATATGACCATTTAAAGTTGACCCTCACAACTCACTAGTTCAAATGACTAGTTTCCGGACGTCACTACATTTCTCATCATTTCATCAAGTTCTCAACTCCAAACTCACATGTGAGGCTCTAGTTTCACTAGTTCATTTTTAGGGTCGTTACAAGTATACTCAGTGGAAAGAGAATTGTCACGACCCAAGGGTACCCCCTAGACGTAACATAGCATACTTGACCCCGAAGGGGTCACATACAAGCCCTTAGCATAATCATACACATAAGTCATAGAATAATAATAACAAAATTTAAAACTTTACAATCGAAGTCAACTTCTCTTTCATAAACGAAAATAGAATCTAGACCTTGCCTCAATCACCATCTAGTACAATTGAGAGTACAAATAGGGTCAAAATCCCTTTACATCAACAAAGTCTCAAAATAGGAAATACAATAGAAACTAAGAAATGATAATATATTGTCCTCGAACTTGAGGACTCACCAAGCCTAGGGAATAGTCAACCCAAGATTCACTTGAAGTAAGAAGTATGTCTCAACGACCAGAACCTACACTCATACTAAAAAGTAGAAATATAGGTTAGCACATAAATTACTAAGTATGGAAGCCATGCACAAAATCATTGAAACATGCAAAAAGGGACATTTAGTTGAAAACATTCCTTTATCAAGTTTGAAAACCATTATGCACATAGACAAAGAAAAATAAGTCATATCAACAAATAAGCAACCCAAAGTCATACTAGTGCATGCAAATGAAAGATTCCATAACCCTTCCAAATGCTAAGTATCACATTTAGGTCACTAACAACATAAATATCTTACTTTTGGTTCATCCACAATCACCATACATAAATAAGAAGACATTCATGATCATAATTTGTAACAAGTAAAGCCAACCTTAGCATTCATACATAACATACATACATAATTCATAAGTCTTCATAACATAAGAGAACCTTACCACAACCTCTCTTAAAGTCCACTTGTGCAATGTATGGGTGAAGTCCCATACCCCCACTCATACTAAGTAGTACCTCTTAAAAAGTCATAATTAAAGTCCATGTTCTTACCATAATTCATATTCGTATCATATAGGGATAATAGCCTTAATCGACATAGACCATGTGAGCTACATGGAATCCGGTGTTCAACCCCCGCATGGAAAAGAGGTGTCCTACTTTCCTACGGTAGGACGTAAAAAATATCTTTTAGGTGGATCCACTAGCTGAGACCTATGTGGGCACATAGTTATGGGACATGGAGATTGCTACTAGAAACCTGGACTTCTAACGTAAAAGGTTTCCATCTCATGAGATTACATACATAGGGAATCCAGACTTTCTAACATAAAAGCTCCCATCTCACTTTCATAGCCGCTCGGTGCTAAGCATAATTACCTTAAGTCTTTACTTAAGTTTAGGTTAATGAAAGAATGCACTGGGAACTCAGACAACATACATTATAATAGCTCAAGATTCATTAGGTGAGAATGCCCTTTTCAACCTTAGAATCATCAACATGTGAGTAAACCTTTCACATCATATTCATAGTGTGTTCATGAGAATGGCCTTTCAATTAACACAACAAGCTTAACATAAACATACATACATACTTCATACATAATCAAGTGCTAAGGTATAGGGAAGAAGACTCATTTCATAAATCATCATAATCAACCATAACAAACCATAATTAAACAATGGAAAATGTTTTGGAAGAAGACCCATTTCATAGATTGAAAACCCTAGGTTTGGGGGATTTGAAAACATAATTTAAAGGGGCTTCTTGGGTGATATCTACCCAAGAATGAAATGCATCCACACCTCAATTAAGAATCACCACGAATTTTGGGGAAGAACCTTGAAAATCTACAAACCCTAGCTCCAATGGCATGTTCTTCTTCTTTGAGTCTAGAGAGAGAAATATTGAGAGATGAGGGAGTTTTTGATTTCAATTTGGGTGTTTGTGAATAATGACCAAGTCTTGTGAAATTTGACTTCAAAACAACCTATATACTTCCCCTAAAAATACCCAAAACACCCCCACTTAATTGGACTAGAAAGGAAATGACCAAGTTGACTCTCATTTAAGGGTTCCCGTAAGGGACCACGACCCACCTTCATGAGTCGTGGTGTGGACCATGACCCATGGTCCCCATCATGGAGTTGGGGTAGTAGCCACCATTTTGGAGCACATAGCTCCTTTGGCCAAGTCACCTTCATTAGCACCTTCACGAGCCGTGTAATGGACCACGACTCGTGGTCCTGCTCATGAAGGATGAGGCAGTAGCTAAGCTATCTCATGCTCCCAAGCCCCCATGCCCAAGTCTCTTTCACTAAGGGCTCCACGAACCGTGGTCAAGACTACGAGCCGTGGTACCTTCCGTGAAGTTGTGACAGTGGCTTGGTTTTGGGTGGCCATTTATTTTCAAGGTTAAGTAATCTTCACGAGTACCCTTCACGAGCCATGGTGAGGACCACGATCTGTGGTCCTCCTCGCGAAGGGTGAGGCAGTGTGCCTTGGCTAGGGGCAGCTTTGGCCTTTGGCTTTTGGCTTGGCCCTTTTGCCTTGGCACTTGCCTCTTGGCTCTGACCCTTCTAAACCTCATTTCAACCCTAAATGACTTATTAATATTCAGGGGTTCATTTTACAACTTTTAACCTTACGTTTAGGCTCTAGTTTAACCTGTCATTTTCTGGGGTGTTACATTATCTCCCCCTTGGGAACATTCGTCCTTGAATGACGATTTAGACACCTTACGAAAATATAGACTCAAGACTAGCAGATCAACAAGCATGTAACATAACAAAATGCACAATTCATTAGGAGGAAACATCAACTCCATGTCAAGACATAATCAATGCAATTACAAGGAAGTAGGAAACTACATCTACAGCCCATCATGCACAAAGTTCATCAATTCACATAAACATGGGAGGAACTACCTTCTCCAACTCAAAGCAAGCTCAATAACAACAATATAGAGTCAACATAGTATTTCACCAAAAACCATAGCTAAGCATGTTCATCAATTCACCTCATAAAGTCAAATATGGAATCATCATACAAAAATGCAACTCAACATGAGGATCATCTAAATCATGAAAACTCAATTTATGCTAAACATGAATTCTCACAAGAACACTTATAACTCACATGACTTCCCAAAATACCAAACTCAAGAAACTAATTACCACAAGTTGGAATAGAAGTAGGAGGAAAAAGATGAGGATAGCGGGACTTCATATCGGCCTCGGCCTTCCATGTAGCACCCTCAACTAAGTGATTCCTCCATAAAACCTTAACTGAAGCTGCTTCCTTGTTTCTCAACCTTTTCACTTGCCAATAAAAAATTTCCACCAAAACTTCTTCATAGGACAGACTATAATAAACTCCTAATCCCTCTAAAGGAATGATTGATACCGGATCACCAATGCACTTTTTGAGCATCAAAACATGAAACACCGGGTGAACTGAAGCCAACTTACTTGGTAAGTCTAATTCATAAGCACCCTTCCCAATACACTTCAAGATTTGATATGGGCCCACATACCGGGGACTTAGCATCCCCTTTTTACCAAATCTTATCACACCTTTCCAATGTGAGATTTTCAAGTAGACCCAATCACCAATCTCAAATTCTATATCCCTCATTCTAACATCGGCATAAGACTTTTCCCGACTTTGGGCTGCCTTCAACCTGTCTCTAATGAGGCGGACCTTTTCAATGGCCTCATAGACTAACTCGGGACCAAGTAGAGCAACTTAACTGTCACTCCCTGAGCTAACACCTTGGACGTTGCCAGCACTTGAGAACTATTGCTCACCCCAAGCGAACCCTTGGCCTGGCTTACCTACTCAGCGGAAGACTTAACTTAACAAAATAATCTCAAAACATAACTTTAAAGAGATATAAACTTTGCCAAAATGACAACTGAAGTCTGTAAACAACATTTGAATGATAATATAAAAACAACTGAACTACTAACTAACTGACTGTCTATGAAGCCTCTAAAAACAACTGAGATGGATATTGGGACAAGCCGCACAATATCCTAATGAAGTGATAAAATAACTGAAAGCAATAAAAGGAGTTCTCTGAAATGTAAGGAGGCTCACCAACTGACTCTGGAGTGCTCACTGGATCAACGATGCGCTGGATGCCGATCCTAATTACTTGTGTCTGCATCATAATAAGATGCAGGACAACTGACATCAATACATTGAATGTACAAGCATGCGAGTTGGCATGCTAAATACAACACAAGTTTGAAATGAATCTGAAGAACTTACCTGGCTAAACCCAACTCGACATAACTGAACTCATTTCAATAAAAGAAGTTTAAAACAAGTGCAATATAAAGAAAAGTTGTTTAAAAACATAATGTCAACTCTGTGTATATGCAAGGATACAACAAAATTCTGAAAAGTATGTGAAAATACAATAAACTGTCTATATAAGAATACAATTACTGTTGTGGGAGTTTCTCGAACCGACAACCATCACGTAAGAGCTATTGTGATGATACATCATTTTGCCTCACACTGCCAAGGCCGTCCTATACCTTGCCGAGGGTATAGGACCTGAACTACTAAGTATATCAACTAGCTTATGCTAAAAAGCACTAAGGGTTCATCTAAAACGTATGACCCTGTTCTACCCATGATGGCTACATGGTTTATGGGGGCTGTGGGTTCTCTGAATGCTCCCCCATATCGGTGCTCAATTCTACTCCCAAAATATGGCACTAGCTCTTTGTGTTTAAAAACATACTTCTTCTGTAATTTGAGATTAGTGCTCAAAAACTTAGCTCAAAGGCTATCTTGGAAATCAAAGTTTCCCCTCTTGCTTCATTTAGAAAGCGATTACTCTTTTCTGAAAACTAGCCCGAAGGCTCTTTGGAAATCAAGATTTCCTTTCTTGTTTAAATGTGAAAACTTTATAAACCCTTTTTGAATACATAGTCCCCATATACTTTTGAAGAAATGAACTTCAAGCTTTATTCTTTACTAAACTCAAAATTTCAGTCTTGAAACAAAGTTAAAACGTTTGCAAAAGACTTTTGGAAAACTTTAAGAACTTCTCTAGACTTTGACCTTTACTGCTCTTGACTTGACTCTTAACTGGTCCTTGAATTGAATTATGGATTCAAGGATTTTGAATTGTGATAGGAAGGATCACATGATGTTTAGGAATGGTCTTAAATAGCTAAACATGAGAAAAGTGACGAAATCACCGTCTTGGAACAAGTCCACGACGTGGAGGTGTTTTAAATAATTATTCGCGAAATTAAAATTTGAGATAAAGGAGTTCGCATCTTAATAGCGACGTGGAGAAACTTTTTAGTCACCGGAAGAGCAAGTCCGCCACGCGGACTTGCGTGCCAGATCACGCTAGACTTTTTCCTTCTCCGTTTTACAGCCCCAATTCACCTAAACTATACTATTGATCTCAAATTCATTTTAGATTCCGATACCCAACATATGGACTCAAGAACCTAACTCAAAACAACTCTATAATTCGACTAAGAGATCTCAGAAACTCCTCAATTCATCCCAATTCAAGAACAACATTCAAATTTAAGAATACATGTCAAGAACATCAACTTTCAAACCCTATTAGGAAGAATTTCGCTGAACTAAACGGGTTTGGCGCATGGGTGAATGAACCCAACACTATGAACGACTCACATACCTTGTAAGATGAATTCTTTGGCGAATCCACAACCAAAATCGATCGTTCTTGGCGAACCTTGAACTTTTCTTCTCCTTTATCCTCTTTTCTCTTTTCTCCAAGCCCTAGCGTGAATTTCCAATTGACTAAACTGATCTCATTCTTATTTGATCCTTAATTAATTCATTAAATCGAATTAAATTAATTGGGTAAGGAAAAGACGAATCTACCTTTCAAAAAAATCCGGATTAGACTTTCATTAATCGCGTAGCCCAACTTCCGAAAGGCATAACACCCTCATACGAACTCGGAATCGTACAAACGTGGCGGCGTTCGAAAGATAATCCGAAAATCTTTCCAACCATATCTGGAAGCACACCTAATTCATCATGAGCTAGGGGGTATGGCCGTTCGAAATTGACCAAAACTCAACTTTTCCTAACTTAAACTAATTTTCCAGATTTTCATTCTTTCCAAAAATGGCTATTTCCAATTATTAGCTTCTTCCTAGTTATTTCAAATTGCGAGATTTTACAATATCTCCCCCTTGAGAACATTCGTCCTCGAATGAGATTACTCTTACTAGACTAAGGGTGTAATATCAAGTTCAAACATTCAACAAGCAAATGCAGCAAACAACATGCTCACTCATAATTTAAAGAGTACTAAGAAGAGAATTAGTACCTTGGTCTGCATTTTCTCTGGACTCAAAGAGATGGGGATATCTCTTCTTCATGTCCTCTTCAGCTTTCCAAGTAGTTTCCTTAACAAATTGATTACTCCAAAGGACTTTGACTGATGCTACCTCTTTTGTTCTCAACTTGTGAACTTGGCGATCTAGAATCTGAACAGGAATCTCCTCATAAGATAAGCTATTCTTGATCCCAATATTTTCAGATCAATGAAGGATCTCTCATGCACTTATTCAACATGGAGATGTGAAACATCGGATGAACTGCGGTGAATTCTTGTGGTAGATCCAACTAATAAGCTACATTGCCAATCCTCTTGGATATTCGACAAGGTCCAATATACCGGGGACTAACTTCCCTTTCTTACCAAACCTCATATCACCCTTCATTGGTGAAACTTTTAGATATACCCAATCATCTACTTCGAAATCTAACGCCCTTCTCCTAATATCAGTGTAGGATTTCTGGCGACTCTGCACCATTTTCAACCTCTCTTGAATCATTTTCACATTCTCCATAGTTTGATGAACTAGATCTTGTCCTATCAACCCTGCTTTACCAACTTCATACCATCCAGTAGCAGATCAACATCTTCTCTCATAAAGAGCGTCATATGGAGCCATCTGGATGCTAGAGTGGTAACTATTATTGTATACAAACTCAATAAGGGGTAGGTGATCAATCCAATTACCTTTGAAATCAATCATACAAGCTCTCAACATATCTTCAAATGTCTGAATAGTGCGCTTTGCTTTCCCATCTGTCTGAGGATGAAAGGTAGTACTTCAGTTCACTTTTGAACCCATGCCTTTCTAAAAAAATTTCCAAAATTGTGCAGTAAATTGATCCACCCTATCTGATATAATCAAAACAGGGACTCTATGAAGTCTTACCACCTCCTGAATATATAACCTGGCATAATCCTCTGCTGAATGAGTTGTCTTTACTGGCAAAAAGTGGGTTGATTTTGTCATTTTGTCGGCAATTATCTAAATTGAATCATGCTGCCTGCTAGACCTTGGTAAACCTGTGATGAAATCCATGTTAATCATCTCCCACTTCCATTCTGGAAGTTCTATATTCTGATCCAAGTCACCAGGGCTTTGGTGCTCTACTTTAACTTGTTCGCAATTTGGGCACTTAGCAACAAATTCTGCAATGCCCTTCTTCATACTATTCCACCAATACACCTCCTTCAAATCACGATACATCTTTGTGGAACCCGGATGAACGGAATATCTGGAGCTATAAGCTTCCTCCATGATCCTCTCTTGGAGTCCATCCACCATTGGTACACACAATCTACCTTGATATCTCAGTACGCCATCTCCCCCTTGTTCAAAAGCTAATACTTTTAGCTTATGAACATTTGCCTTCAATTAAAGCAAAATAGGGTCTTGGTCTTGCTTGCATTTTACTTCTGACGCTAATGATTATTCAACCCCATTCATCACCACTCCTCCTGTTTCTGTAGAATCTATAAGTCTGACTCACAGGCATACAAGTCTATGCACATCTTTTGCTAGCTCTCTCCTTTCTTCTTCAAATGGGCGGTACTACCCATAGACAACCTGCTTAAGGCATCAACAACAACATTAGCTTTACTTGGGTGGTAAAGAATACTTATGTTATAATCCTTGAGTAATTCTAACAAACTCCTATGTCTGAGATTGAGCTTTTTCTGAGTGAACACATACTGAAGGCTCTTGTAATCGGTGAACACATCCACAAGAACACCATAAAGATAATGGCGCCATATTTTTAAAGAAAATACTACAGCAGGCAATTCTAAGTAATGGGTTGGGTAGTTCTTCTCATGAACTTTCAACTGTCTGGAGGCATAAGCTATAACCTTGCCATTCTGCATTAACACACAACCCAATCCAACTCTAGATGCATTACAATACACCACAAAACATTGCGTACCTTCTCGTAAGGTCAATACTGGAGCAATAGTTAACCTCTTTTTCAATTCCTGAACGCTTTTCGCACAAGCTTCAGACTATTGAAACTTAACTGTTTTCTGAGTCAATTTGGTCAAAGGGGGCGAAATAGATGAAAACCCCTTTACGAACCTTCTATAATATCCAACCGAACCCAAGAAACTCCTAATATCAGTTGGAGATATGGGTCTAGGCCAACTTTGCATTGCCTCTATCTTCTGAGTATTAACTCTAATTCCATCACTGGAAACTATGTGGCCCAAGAATGCCACTGACTCAAGCCAAAACTCACATTTCGAGAACTTAGCATACAACTCCTTATCTTTCAAAGTTTTAAGAACTATTCTGAGATGGCTAACATGATCTTCTTTATTCCTTGAATAGATTAGTATGTCATCAACGAAGACGATAATAAACATATCTAAATAAGGTTTCAAAACTCTATTTATAAGGTCCATGAACGCTGCAGGTGCATTGGTCAAACTGAATGACATGACCAGAATCTCATAGTGACCATAATGAGTCCTGAATGCTGTCTTGGGAATGTCACACTCCCTTACTTTCAACTGATGGTAGCCAGATCTGAGTTCAATCTTAGAAAAACAAGAAGTACCCTGAAGTTGAATGAATAAATCATCAATCCTTGGAAGTGGATACTTGTTCTTGATGGTAACCTTGTTCAAGTGACAATAATCTATACACATCCTAGGGGAACCATCTTTCTTTCTCACAAACAAGACCGGAGCTCTCCAAGGTGAGACACTTGGTCGAATAAAGCCCTTATCTAAGAGATCCTTTAACTGCTCTTTTAACTCTTTCAACTCTGCTGGTGCCATCCTATATGGTGGAATAGAGATAGGATGCGTATCTGGAATAACATCTATACCGAAGTCAATCTTTCTCTCAGGAGGGACTCCGGGTAGATCATCTGGAAAGACTTCTGGAAACTCTTTTACTATAGGAACTGACTGGATAGTAGGTATCTCAACACTAGAGTCATTAACTAGGACTAAGTAATAGACACACCCCTTAGAAACTAAATTTCTTGCCTTAAGGTACGTAATGAAATGACCCTTAGGCACTGCTGAACTANATAGGATGCGTATCTGGAATAACATCTATACCGAAGTCAATCTTTCTCTCAGGAGGGACTCCGGGTAGATCATCTGGAAAGACTTCTGGAAACTCTTTTACTATAGGAACTGACTGGATAGTAGGTATCTCAACACTAGAGTCATTAACTAGGACTAAGTAATAGACACACCCCTTAGAAACTAAATTTCTTGCCTTAAGGTACATAATGAAATGACCCTTAGGCACTGCTGAACTACCTTTCCACTCTAAGACTGGCTCATTTGAAAACTGAAACTTGACAACTCGAGTTCTACAATCAACTGAGGCATAATAGGCATGAAGCCAGTCCATACCAAGAATGACATCAAAATCTACCATGTTTAACTCAATTAAGTCAGCCATGGAACTCTTGTGATTGACGAAAATGGGACAATCACGATAAACCCTCTCTACTAGAATAGACTCACTAACAGGTGTAGAAAGACTGAATGGTTCACTAAGTTTCTCAAGAATAACATCAAAATTCATAGCAACATATGTAGTTAGAAAAGACAAACTCGCCCCTGGGTCTAGCAAAGAATAAACAGTAAAGTCAAAGACTTGGATCATACCCGTGACAACATCTGGCGAATCCTCTTGCTCTCGGCGACTGTTGATATCATATAAGCGGTTTGTCCCTCCAATAGTATAGAAAGTAGTCCCTTTATGTGTAGCTCTGTCTAGTGGAGCAACTGAAGAAGACTGGGCTCTGTTGCCCCCATTACCATTTTCCTGCATGTTCTTTGGACACTCTCGCATGAAATGCCGATTTTGACCACACTTGAAACAACCAGTGGAGCCCTTGCGACAAGTACCTGAGTGGTTCCTACCACACTTGGCACATGCAGGAGGCTTACTACCCCCTTGTGCCACACTACCCTGAGAATAAGTAGGGTTAGCTTCTGAAATTCTGACTATTGTACTCACCTTTGTTCTAAGATGTAGGTGCACTAGCAGATGATGGAGCAGGTCTCTTTTGTTTCTGTTGGAAAGATGACTTGTTGGCACTGCTCTTCTGCTGCCCGGACTAATTCCCTTTCTTGGCGGTCTTGTTCTTAAACTCTCCTCTATCCCTTAGCTTCTCTTCCTAAACCCGTTGCACATACACCATTAACCTTGATATATCCATGTCCCCAATTAGTATTGCATCCCTACCTTCCTTACTCGATATACGAGACAACCCAATAACAAACAATCTCATTCTACCCTTCATGTCCGCAACCATGTACGAAGCATAATGGGATAGTTGGGTGAACTTCAACCCATACTCATGAACACTTAGCGACTCCTATTTAAGGGTAAGAAATTCTCTTACCTTATCCTCCTTCAGTTCTCGGGGAAAGAAACACCCCAAGAAAGCCTCCTCAGATCAGACACAACTCGCAGGTGGTGCATCCTCAGCTCTACCCCCTTTCCACTTGTCAAACAAAGTCCTAACGACATTCTTCAGTTGATATGCAACTAGCTGAACTCTCTCTGTATCAGCAACATGCATCACATCAAACACCTTTTTTCATTTCATAAACAAAGTTCTCCGGATCCTTAGAAGTGCTTGAACTAGTGAAACTTGGAGGATTCATCCTCAAGAACTCACGAATCCTTGAAGTGTTAGCCTCTTCATGTCGAACCCCTCTTTGTTGCCCAATCTGGTTAGTCACAACTTGACTCAACATCCACTTAGAAACCTGATTACTTCTCTGAACTTAGCGTCAGTGACTTCCCCTTGAGGTTGCACTTCAGGTACATCAGGTACCCTTTAGTCCTCTACATTTCTCCTAACTGGACGACCTCTGACTGCTCTTCGTGGAGGCATGATTATCTGAAAACACGCGCAAGTACGAATTAGAAGGAACCTTTTTAGAGATCAAACTCTAACGCATGAAATAAGTGTGAAAGAAGTGAGAAACTTTTCTAAATGTTGCAGCCTCCTAATTATAGATGTGGTGTGCTTCACACCGATAACTAGGACTCTACAGACACGACTTCATAGACTCCCTAGGACTCATGAACTCTGAGCTTTAATACCAAGTTTGTCACACCTCGAGCCTATATCGTGGATGTGGCCGACACTCGAGAACCATTGCTGGCCCCAATCGAACCCTTGGCCTACCTTACCTACTCAGCGGAAGACTTTACTTAATTAGATAATCTCAAAATGTAACTTTAAAGAGATATAAACTTAGACAAAACAGTAACTGAAGTCTGTAAACAACATCTGAATGATAATATAAAGGCAACTGAACTACTAACTGACTGATTGTCTATAAAGACTCTAAAAACAACTGAGATGAATGTTGGGACAAGCCCCACAGAATCCTAATGAATTGATAAAATAACTGAAAGCAATAAAAGGAGTCCTCCGAAATGCAAAGGGGCTCACCAACTCACTCTGGAGTGCTCACTGGATCAATGATTTGCTAGATGTCGATCCTAGTTACCTGTGTTTGCATCATAATAAGATGTAGGCCAACTGACATCAATACATTGAATGTATGAGTATGCGAGTTGGAATGCTATATACAACATAGGCTTGAAAGGAATCTGAAGAACTTATCTAGCTCAACTCAACTCGACGGAACTGAGCTCATTTCAATCTAAAGCAGTTTAAAACAAGTGCAATATACAGAAAAACTGTTTAAAGACATAATGTCAACTTTGTGTGCATGCAAGGATACAACAAAACTCTGAAATGTATATGAAAATATAATAAACTGTGTATATAAGAATACAATTATTGCTGTGGGAGTTTCTCTAAGCGACAACCATTACGTAAGAGCTATTGTGATGTTTCAACGTTTTGCCTCACGCTGCAAGCGCCATCCTATACCTTGCCGAGGGTATAAGACTTGAACTACTAAGTGGATCCACTAGTCTATGCTATAAAGCACTAAGGGTTCATCTAAAATGTCTGACCCTTTTGTACCAATGATGGCTACATGGTTTATGGGGGTTGTGGGTTCTCTGAATGCTCCCCCATATCGGTGCTCAATACTACTCCCAAAATATGATACTAGCTCTTTGTGTTTAAAAACATACTTCTTCAATGATTTGAGATTAGTTCTCAAAAACGTAGCTCAAAGGCTATCTTGGAAATCAAAGTTTCTCCTCTTGCTTCATTTAGAAAGCGATTACTCTTTTCTGAAAACTAGCTTGAAGGCTTTTTGGAAATCGAGGTTTGCTTTCTTGTTTAAATGTGAAAACATTTTAAACCCTTTGGGAATGCATAGTCCCCATATACTTTTGAAGAAAGGAACTTCAAGATTTACTCTTTATTGAACTCAAAACTTAAGTCTTAAAACTAAGTTAAAACGTTTGCAAAAGACTTTTGGAAAATTTTAAGAACTTCTCTAGACTTTGACCTTAATTGCTCTTGACTTGACTCTTAACTGGTCCTTGAATTGAATTATGAATTCAAGGATTTTGATTTGTGATAGGAAGGAACACATGATGTTTAGGAATGATCTTAAATTACTAAACATTAGAAAAGTCACAAAATCATCGTCTTGGAATAAGCCCGCGATGCAGAGGTTTTTTGAATAATTACTCGCGAAATTAAATTTTGAGGTAGAGGAGTCCCCGTCTTAACCGCGACCCGGATGAATAGAATATCGCGAACCATGAGCCTCTTCCAAAATTTGCTCTCTTAAGCCATCAACATCCAGAACACATAGTCTACCTTGGTACCTAAGCACCCCATCTCCCCCTTGGGAGAAAGCCTCAACGGACTTGTTGAGTACCGATTCTTTCAACTCATTAATATAGGATCAAGGTGTTTCTTGGACTTCACATCAACCACAAATGAAGATTCGAAACCATGATGAACCATGACACCACCCTTGGTAGAATCCACTAGTTCGACACCTAACCGAGCCAACCTATGCACATCACGAACTAACTCCTTCTTCTCATCTTCTACATGAGCCACACTACCTATGGACATTCGACTTAGGGCATCGACAACTACATTGTATTTGCCAGGGTGGTAAAGGACACTCATATCATAATCCTTCAAAAGTTCTAACCACTTTCTTTGTCGGAGATTCAAGTCTTTTTCGCTAAACACATTTTGGAGATTCTTGTGGTCGGTGAACACATCAACATACACCCCATATAGATAATGTTTCCATATTTTCAAAGCAAATACCACCGCCACCAACTTGAGATCATGAGTTGGATAGTTCTTCTCATGTATTTTGAGTTGCCTTGAGGTATAGGCAATTAATTTCCCATGTTGCATAAGGACACATCTTAAATCCACTCGAGAAGCGTCACAATATACTACAAACTCATCGGTAAGGTCAAAACCGGAGCGGAGGTGAGTTTATCTTTCAATTCTTGGAAGCTTTTCTCACAAGCTTCCGGCCACACAAATTTGGCCTTCTTTTGGGTTAAGGCCGTCAATGGAGAAGCAATAGAGGAGAAACCCTCAGCAAACCTCCATAGTAGCCGATTAAACCCAAAAAGCTTCTAATAGGAATTAGAGCTCTAGGCCAACCTTTGATCGTATCCGACTTCTTCGAATCTACCTCAAGACCTTTTCTAGACACAATATGACCAAGGAAGACAACCGACCTTAGCCAAAACTCACATTTACTAAACTTAGCATACAATTGGTTATCCTTAAGGACTTGCAACACAACTCTCAAATGGTCCATATGGTCACTTTCACTCTTAGAATAGATCAAGATATCGTCGATAAACACAATGACGAAGATATCAAGGTATTTTTGGAAAAACCTATTTATAAGGTCCATAAAAGCCGTCAGGGCATTAGTTAGACCAAATAACATCACAAGGAACTCATAATGCCCATATCTAGTTTGGAATGCCGTCTTGGGAATGTCAACCCCTCTTACCCTTAGTTGATGGTAACCCAAACGAAGATCTATTTTGGAGAAGTAGTTCGCCCCTTGAAGTTGATAAAAAAAATCGTCAATTCTAGGGAGAAAATACTTATTCTTTATAGTCACATTGTTCAATTGACGATAGACTATACACATTCTAAGGCACCCATCCTTTTTCTTCACAAACATTACCGGAGCACCCCATTGAGAGATGCTTGGTTGAATAAAACCCTTGTCTAACAAGTCCTTGAGTTGCTCCTTCAACTCTTTCAATTCGGCCAGAGCCATTCTATAAGGAGGGATGGATATGGGTTGTGTATCCGGCAAAAGATCAATGCCAAAATCTATTTCCCGTTTGGGAGGAATGCCGAGAAAGTCATCGAGAAAGACTTTGGAAACTCACTCACCATGGGGACTGACTCTAAAGAAGGGACCTTGGACTCAACATCCAAAATCATAAGAATATGATACATGCACCCCTTGGAGATAATTTTCCTAGTTTTTAGATATGAAACAAATTGACCTCTAGGAATAGAATCCCCCCTTTCCACTCTAAAATTGGCTCTTTTGGAAATTGAAATTTGACCACTCGGGTCCTACAATCTATTGAAGCATAACATGTATGCAACCAATCAATTCCCAAAATCACATCAAATAAAACATGTCTAATTCTACCAAATAAACCAAAGTGACTTTATGATACAAAGAAATAGGACAACTACGATAGACTCTTTTTGCCACTACCGAGTAACCAACCGGGGTAGACACCGTAAAAGGTTCTTCTAAAACATCGGGGAGCATTTCAAATTTTATAGCCACAAAAGGTATAACAAATGACAATGTGGCACCCGGGTCTAATAATGCATAAAAATCAATGGAAAATACTTGCAACATACCTGTTACAACATCTAGAGAACTCTCTTGGACACCTCATGATTGGAAAGCATAGAAGCAGTTCTTCTTGGGAGCAACGGAGTTTGAACCACTAGGAAGGGCTTGCTTGCCCTCTCTTCCTTGAACCTTTAGCATGGGACAATCTCTCTTCATATGGCCGCTCTTTCCACAACTAAAGCAACCATCCATGCCAACTAAGCACTTGCCATCATGCTTTTTTCCATACTTGGCACAAGTACGTCTCTCAACATAAGAACCACCACTATTACCTCCTTGTGGCTTAGGGTTAGATACCTTATCTCTGTTGCCCTTTGGGGCACTTGAAGAGCCTTATGTGGTAAACCTCTTCTTGAACCTTGGTTTACCTTGAACCTCAAATTTACCCTTTGAAGAATTTCCATCATTGACCCTTGCCCTCTTTGCCTCTCTATTCTTATTCCTAAGCCTTATCTCCTCAACTTGTTGAGCATGTACCATTAAACGTGAAATGTCCATATTGTCATGAAGCATCGCCACACGACATTCTTCCTCAATCGACTTGAAAACCCCCATCACAAATTGGCTCATCTCATCCCTAGGATTAGACACCAAAGATGGGGCATATTTAGACAACTTAGTGAATTTCAAGGAGTATTCTTGGACGCTCATACCTCCTTGACGAAGGTTGATGAACTTCTCAACTTTGGCTTCCCTCTTCTCACGTGGAAAGAACCTTCCAAGAAAAACTTTCTTGAATACTTCCCAACTTATGGGACCCGACCTTATAGCCCTATTATCCTTCCATTGCATATACCATACTTGGGCTGCATCCTTCAATTGCTACCCAGCTAGTTCGGCTTTCTCAATAGAAGTCACTCCCATAGCTTCCACTATCTTGTAGACCTCTTCCATAAACTCTTGAGGATCTTCATTCACCTTGGAACCAAAGAACATAGGAGGATTCATTCTGGTGAAGTCTCTCAACCTTGAAGCCATGGTGCTCACATTAGGATTCACACGGGGACCAACTTCCCAATTACCTTGTGCCATCATGGCTTGGGCATGAGTTGTCATGACTTGAGTCAATGTTTGGAGAGCTACCCTTATTTCCACGTTAGTCATATACCCCTCATCATTAGGAGCTTGAGGAACTTGAGGACCTTGGGGAGGAACTGCCTCATTCACAATCTCTTTTTCCCTCCTTCTTGCATTTCCTCTTCTAGTATTCATATCCTATATAGACAAGAAAAAGGGTTAGGAAAAGGACTTCAAAGAGTTAAAACTCTAAAGCACGACTAAAGAGTAATGAAAGAAGGGAAAGTTACTAAGCATATTATATCCTCTCATTCATAAGTGTGTTGCGCTTCACACTCATGAACAATACTCTACTTGATGTGGTTCATGAGATATCAATCCTAGAATCATTCTAAACCTTGTGCTCTGATTACTAAGTTTGTCACGACCCAGGGGTAGCCCCTAGATGTAACAATGTGTACTTGACCTTGAAGGGGTCACATACAAGCCCTTAGCATAATCATACACATAAGTCATAGAATAATGCGGAAAAAATTTAAAACTTTACGATAGAGGTCAACTTCTCTTTCATAAACAAAAATAGAATCTAGACCTTGTTTCAATCAACATCTAGTACAATGGAGAGTACAAATAGGGTCAAAAGCCCTTTACATCAACAAAGTCTCAAAATATGAAATACAATAGAAACTAAGAAATGATAACATCTTGTCCTCGAACTTGAGGGCTCACCAAGCCTAGGGAATAGTCAACCCAAGCTTCACTTGAAGGAAGAAGTATGCCTCAACGACCGGAACCTACACTCATAGGAAAAAGTAGAAATATGGGTTAGCACATAACGTACTAAGTATGGAAGCCATGCACAAAATCATTGAAACCTGCAAAAAGGGACATTTAGTTGAAAACATGCCTTTATCAAGTTTGAAAACCATTATGCACATATACAAAGAAACATAGGTCATATCAACATACAAGCAACCCAAAGTAATACTAGTGCAATGCAAAAGAAAGATCTCATAACCCTTCCAAATGCTAAGTATCACATTTAGATCACTAATAACATACATATCTTACTTTTGGCACATCCATAATCAACATACATAAGTAAAGAGACATTCATGATCATAATTTGTAACAAGTAAATACAACTTTAACATTCATACATAACATACATACATAATTCATAAGCCTTCATAACATAAGAGAACCTTACCACAACCTCTCTTAAAGTCCACTTGTGTAATGTATGGGTGAAGTCCCATACCCCACTCATACTAAGTAGTACCTTTTAAAAAGTCATAATTAAAGTCCATGTTCTTACCATAGTTCATATTCGTATCATATATGGATAATAGCCTTAACCAACATAGACCATGTGAGCTACATGGAATTTGGTGTTCTAACCCCACACCGAAAATAGGTGTCCTACTTGCCTAAGGTAGGACGTGCATAATAGATTTTAGGTGGATCCACTAGCTAAGACTTATGTGGGCACATAGTTATGGGACATGGAGATTGCTACTAAAAACCTGGACTTCTTACATAAAAGGTCTCCATCTCATGAGATTACATAAATAGGGAAGCCGGACTTTCTAAGGTAAAAGCTCCCATCTCACTTTCGTATCCGCTCGGTGTTAAGCACAATTCCCTTTAAGTATTTACTTAAGTTTAGGTTAATGAAAGAATGCACTAGGCACTCAAACCAACATACATCATAATAGCTCAATATTCATTAGGTGAGAATGCCCCTTTCAACCTTAGAATCATCAACATGTGAGTGAACCTTTCACATCATATTCATAGTGTGTTCATGAGAATGGCCTTTCAATTAACACAACAAGCTTAACATAAATATACATACATACTTCATACATAATCAAGTGCTAAGGTATAGGGAAGAAGAATCTTGCATCAATATCACAATTACACATTAGCCATAGGTTCATCACTATCTAAGTGAATCACAAGTTCATATACAATCTTCATCAATATACATAAACCCTAGTTATCGCCCTTCAAGTATTAGAATCAAGATAAACCCTAGTTGCAAGAATTACAACACTAGATAGGGAAATTTCATGATTCAACAACATAATAAACATAAAAATAATGAATCGACAAGCTTACATGATCAATAAATCATACCCTAGTTCACAATTTAGGAAGAAGGGGAAATCATGGGTCCAAGGGAAATTTTCATCAGAATACAACAATACTTCAACATTCCCATCATAAATCAACATAATCAACCATAACAAACCATAATTAAACAATGGAAAACGTTTTGGAAGAAGACCCATTTCATAGATTGAAAACCCTAGGTTTGGGGGATTTGAAAACATAATTTAAAGGGGATTCTTGGGTGATAGCTATCCAAGAATGAAAAGCATCCATACCTTAGTTAAGGATCACCGCGAATTTTGGGGAAGAACCTTGAAAATCTACAAACTCTAGCTCCAATGGCTTGTTCTTCTTCTTTGAGTCTAGAGAGAGAAATATTGAGAGAGGAGGGAGTTTTTTATTTCAAGTTAGGTGTTTGTGAATAATGACCAAGTCTTGTGAAATTTTACTTCAAAACAACCTATATACTTCCCCTAAAAATACCCAAAACACCCCCACTTAATTAGACTAAAAATTAAATAACCAAGTTGACCCTCATATAAGGGTCCCCGTCAGGGACCACGACCCACCTTCATGAGCCGTGGTGTGTACCACGACCCGTGGTCCCCCTCATGGAATTGGGGCAGTAGCCACCATTTTGGAGCACAAAGTTCCTTTGGCCAAGTCACCTTCACGAGCACCTTCATGAGTTGTGATGAGGACCACGATCCATGGTTCTCCTCATGAAGGGTGAGGCAGTGTGCCTTGGTTAGGGGCAGCCTTGGCCTTCGGCTTTTGGCTTGGCCCCTTTGCCTTGGCCCTTGCCTCTTGGCTCTGACCCTTCTAAACCTCATTTCAACCCTAAATGTCTTATAACATTCGGGGATTCATTTTACGACTTTTAGCCTTATGTTTAGGCTTTAGTTTAACCTATCATTTTTTGGGGTGTTATAAGAACAAGGGTACAAATGCCGCTCCTATTACTTGGGATTACTTTAGTGAAACTTTTTTGGACAGGTTCTTCCCAAGAGAGTTAAGTGAAGCAAAGGCTCAGGAGTTTATGAACTTAAGGCAAGGTCGCATGATGGTCCCAGAGTATGGACTCAAGTGCACCCAACTCTCCAGGTATGCTCCTCACATGGTTGCAGATTCCAGGGCTTAGATGAATAAATTTCTTTATGGGGTGTCAGACTTGGTGAAAACAGAGTGTAGAAATGTCATGTTATTGCAAGATATGAGCCTCTAGGCTAATGTTCATGCTCAACAGGTTGAGGGAGATAAGCTTAAGGAACAGGCTAAAGAGAACAAGAAGGCTAGGACTGGGAACTATGAGTATTCTCAGCAGAAGTCCGGTGCTAGAAATCGCTCGCAGGGTCAGCAAAAATTTTCAGCCCCAGCCCCTTCATCAACTAGTGTTCCATCCTCCAAGGAAAGACATGATCAGGAAGGTGGGGCATCAGGCTCTAAGTCTCAGGGGAGTGTTTCAGTTACAAAAACCTACCCAACTTGTCCTAAGTGTGGTAAGAACCATCCGGGCGAGTGCCTCAAAGGAAAGGAAGGATGCTTTGGGTGTGGTCAGTCTGGTCATGGTAAGGGATTGTCTTTCTAAATAGGGTCAATGAGGTAATAGTGGTAAAACTCGGTCTACAACTTCAGCAGCACGAGCAGGTCGCCCAATTCAGTAGGGTAACTTATCTAGTATAGGTAGCGGTCAGCGTCAGAACAGGCTCTATGCTCTTTAGGCTCGCCAGGATCAGGAAGATTCTCCTGATGTTGTCACTAGTATGTTACGAGTCTTTAATCTCGACGTTTATGCATTGTTAGATCCAGGGGCTACTCTTTCCTTTGTTACTCTTTTCATAGCAATCAAGTTTAATGTTAATCCAGATCACAGAACCCTTCTCAGTCTCTACTCCACCTAGTGACCTAGTTATAGCTAGACAGGTATACGGAAATTGCCCTGTCACAGTCTCACAAAAAGTCACCTCAATAGATCTTATAGAGTTAGAAATGGTAGACTTCGATGTCATTTTAGGCATGGATTGGTGACATTCCTGTTATGCCTTAGTCGATTGTAGAACTAGTATTATTCATTTTTAGTTTCCAGACGAACCAATCTTAGAATGGAAGGGTAGTAGCTTAGTGCCTATGGGTCGATTCATTTCTTACCCTAAAGTCAGAAAGATGATTTCTAAGGGTTATCTCTATCATCTAGTTTGGGTTAAGGGTTCTAGCTCCGAAACCCCAACTCTTGAGACAGTTCCAGTTGTTAATGAGTTTCCAGAAGTGTTTCCAGAAGTCTTCCCGGAGTTCCTCCCAAAAGGGAAATTGACTTCGGAATAGATCTCCTTCCAGATACCCAGCATATTTCTATTCCTCCTTATAGAATGACTCCAGAAGATCTTAAGGAATTGAAACAGAAGTTGAAAGACCTTCTAGATAAGGGCTTCATCAAACCTAGTATTTTGCTGTGGGGTGCACCAGTGTTGTTTGTGAATAAGAAAGATGGTTCTCTCAGAATGTGCATTCACTATAGGCAGTTGGACAAGGTCATAATCAAGAATACGTACCCTATCCCTAGGATTGATGACTTGTTTGACCAACTTCAGTGTGCTAGTCATTTCTCTAAGATAGACCTTAAATCCGGTTAGCATCAGCTCAAAGTCAAAGATAGTGACATTTCAAAGACAACCTTCCGAACTCGGTATGGTCATTATGAATTTGTAGTTATGTCATTTGGACTAACCAATGTTCCTGCAACTTTCATGGATTTGATGAACAAAGTGTTCAAGCAGTAGTTGGACTTGTTCATTATCGTCTTTACTGATAATATCCTCATTTACTCTAGGAATGAGGAAGAACATGCGAGGCAATTGAGGGTTATTCTGCAGACTCTCAGAGATCATCAGTTATTCGCTAAGTTTAGCAAATGTGAGTTTTGGTTGCAATCTGTTGCTTTCCCTGGTGATATTATGTCTAGCGAAGGAATCCGAGTAGATTCACAGAAAATAGAAGCAGTGAAATAATGGCCTAGACCTACCTCTCCTGCAGATATCAGAAGTTTATTAGGTTTGGTTGGTTATTACAGAAGGTTCGTGGAAGGATTTTCATCCATAACCTCTCCATTGACTAAGTTAACTCACAAAAAGGTTAAGTTTCAGTGGTCAAATGATTGTGAGAAAAGATTCGCAGAATTGAAAACTAGGTTGACAACAACTCTTGTTTTGACTCTAGCAGAGGGTTCAGACGGTTATGTTATCTATTGTGATACATCCAAAGTTGGCATAGGTTGTGTGTTGATGCAACGAGGTAAGGTTATAGCTTATGCTTCCAGAAAATTTAAGGTGCATGAGAAGAACTATCCAACTCATGACCTCGAGCTTGCAGCAGTGGTGTTTGCACTTAAAATTTGGAGATACTACTTGTATGGTTTTCACGTAGATGTGTTCATAGACCATAAGAGCCTTCAATATGTGATCACCTAGAAAGAGTTGAATCTTCACCAGAGAAGATGGCTTGAGTTCCTCAAGGACTATGACATGAGTGTGCATTACCATCCTGGTAAGGCCAATGTAGTAGTAAATGCTCTCAGCAGACTATCTATGGGAAGTGTAGCACATGTTGAGGAAGAATGAAAAGAGCTAGTAAAAGATGTTCACAGGCTTACTCGCTTGAAAGTTCGCCTTATGAGCATATCAGATAGGGGTGTGATGGTTCAAAATGGGTCAGAATCTTCATGGGTAGCAGAGATTAAGGAAAAGCAAGACAGTGACCCAATCTTGCTTGAACTTAAGGGTGGAGTCGACCAACAGAGAGTTGAGGTTTTCTCCCAAGGAAGAGATGGTGTACTTCGCTATTAGGGTCGATTATGTGTTCTGAAGGTGGATGAGTTGAGACAACATATTCTGGCAGAAGCCCATAACTCCAGATATTCTATTCATCCATCCGCCACTAAGATGTATCGCGATCTGCGGGAAATCTTTTGGTGGAATGGTATGAAAAGGGATATATCAGATTTTGTGGCTAAGTTCCCCAATTGCCAGCAAGTCAAGGTAGAACATCAAAAACCAGGGGGTATGACTCAAGAGATCGACATTCCTACTTGGAAGTGGGAAGTGACCAACATGGACTTCATTACAGGGTTACCCCGTAGTCGCAGACAACATGACTCCATTTGGGTGATAGTTGACAGAGTTACTACGTCTTCTCTCTTTTTGGTGGTTACGACTACAAATTGGCGGAGGACTACGCCAAACTTTACATTAATGAGATAGTTAGGTTGCATGGGGTTCCTTTGTCTATCATCTCAGATAAAGGTCTTTAATTTACCTCTCATTTTTGGAAGTGTTTTCAGAGAGGTCTTGGTACCCAGGTTAATCTTAGTACAACATTTCATCCCTAGACGGATGGCCATGTAGAGCGTACCATTTAGACCTTAGAGGACATGTTGAGAACTTGTGTGATCAACTTCAAGGGAAATTGGGATGATCACCTTCCTCTTATTGAGTTCGCCTACAGTAATAGCAACCATTCCAGCATTCAGATGGCACCTTATGAGGCATTGTATGGGTGTAGATGCAGATCTAGTGTTGGTTGGTTTGAGGTAGGTGAAACAACCTTCGTAGGGCCAGATTTAGTCCATGATGTTATGGAGAAAGTGCAACTCATTAGAGCTAGACTTAAGACAGCCCAGAGTCGCCAAAAGTCTTATGCAGATATAAGGAGAAGGAAACTAGAGTTCCAAGTTGATGAGTGAGTTTTCCTGAAAGTGTCACCTATGAAAGGGTTGATGAGATTCGACAAGAAAGGGAAGCTCGGTCCTAGATATGTAGGCCCTTACAAGATCCTGAAAAGGATTGGTCAAGTGGCTTATGAGTTAGACTTGCCAGCATAACTAGCAGCAGTACATTCGGTCTTTCACATTTCGCTTATGAAGAAGTATGTGGGTGATCCAGCATCCGTAGTACCATTAGAGAGTGTGGTTATGAAAGACAGTCTTTCTTATGACGATGTACCAGTTGAGATTCTTGATCGTCAGGTTAGAAGGTTCAGAAACAAGGAAGTCGCTTCAGTCAACGTTTTGTGGAGGAGTCAGTCCGTAGAGGGAGTTACTTGGGAAGCAGAAGCAGCCATGAAGTCCAAGTATCCTCACCTTTTTCCTTCCGATTCCACTCCAGCTTGAGGTAATAGTTCCTCTTCTGTTTTCCAATCATTCATGCATGAATTCAGTCTTAGTATCATGTTCCTTCAATTTGTACTTGCATTTTCAGCGTATTTGCATTTTCTTGGAACTCATATCAGTTGGAAAATCAGTTTTCAGTGTTTAGTGGTAGGGTTGCAGTTCCTTCCCTCCATTTTAGCTAGTTTAGTCTTCATTCGAGGATTAATGGTCCCAAAGCGGAGATAATGTAACACCTCGAAAACCAGACGTAGATTTTTTTTAAGAAGTTACTTGAAACATTGAACCACGACAGGGTTCACAGACTGTGACAGGGACCACGGTCCATTGACCTACCCGTGGTGGGGAGTTGGACTCCACTAGACCCATGAGTCAGACCACGGGACCCTTCATGGGCTATGGTCTTCATGACGGGCCGTGGGGGCATCCGTAAAGACTTAGGCAGTAGCCCCCCTAGACTAGCCCTCAGACCCTCAAGCCTAAGTGAGGACCACGAGGACCTTCACGGTTCATGGTCCTCTACACGGCCCGTGGTAGGGTCCGCGAAGGCCACGGGACCCTTCACAGGTCATGGTCTTCATGACGGGCCGTAGGGGTATCCGTGAAGACTTAGGTAGTAGCCCCCCTAGACTAGCCCTCAGACCCTCAAGCCTAAGTGAGGACCACGAGGACCTTCACAGTCCGTGGTCCTCCACACGGGCCATAGTAGGGGCTCATGGACTAGACCCCAGAACCCCAACTCCTAGACCAAGACCGCGACCCACTTCATGGTCCATGATCCCTTTCACGGTCCGTGGAAGTGGCTGTGGTCATCCCCATCTGCAACTTAAGTCAGGGGTCTTTCGGTCTTTTCCAAATTAATTGGACCTCTAAACTACGTCGTTTTAACCCTAAGCTACGTGATTTTGATTAGTTTTAGGCTAGAAACATAACTAGAACTTAACTAAGTCAAATCATTAATCAAAACTTAAAAAATTAGAATGTTAAAATGAGAAAGAGTCGACCAACCCTAGCTCAAGAACGCAACAAGGTTTTCATCAGTTCCAACCCAGAAATCGAAAGATTTATCCATGAAATTTGTCGCCAGGTATGTGGGATTTTACTAGTGGGTTCCTTTCGCCCATTATGTTCCTATATTTCAGTCAGATTCTTGATTCCCTACTATTAATTAGACCTAGGGTTTCTAGAACTTCAGCAGATTATAATGACTTAGTTTAATATTCCAAATTAGATTATCATGTTATTATTTCGTTTCTTGAATTTCAGAACCCTAGCTTTGTATTTCTTTAGTTCTTGAATTACACATGCTATGTCAGATATTTTGGCTATTTAAGATATATATGCCTCAGTTTTGATTGTCTTTATCAGTATATAAATGTACATTCTCAGTTTGCACGTCAGTTTTGAGCTATCTAGTATATTACATAGAATCAGTCTTAATGAGTCAAATCATTTAATTTATTGGGAGTAGCATAATACCCAGTTGGGCTAGGGTCAGTCACGAACATAGTCCCAGAACTACGAGCCACGTAGGTTGTAAGTCCCCTCTATGGGCAACATTTTAGTGATGATACCAGAATGACTGTATACCTCTGGCAGGGTATATTGGGTCCTCTTGATATGGCGTATACATCAGACTCCACATTTAGCTCCTATGGTTTTATTATCGGTTATTAGTAGCTCCCATAGTTCAGTCAAACTCCATTGCATTGACCACATTTTAGGACAGTCAGTATTCAGTCTCAACATGTTATACATTTGGTCATTACATTCAGTTAGTTTAGTATTCAACATCTATATCATGTTTAGATTATAATCTTGCTATATGCTTTGGTTTAGTTATGTTATTGTTCAGTTTTATTCTATCATGTATGCTCAATACCTTTCAAGTACTTAGACATACTCTTTGTTACATCTTCTTGTGATGTAGGTTCAGGTTCTCAACATCCAAATCATACATAGATCGGTTCCCGATCATCAGTTCGACAGCTACAGTGGTGAGTCCTCATTCTTCTAGGACAATAGTCATGTTATCTTTCATTTTAAGACTTTTAGTTTCAGTTTTGCCAGACTTGGTTGGGGCATGTCCCAACACTTCTAGTCAGCTAAAGGCTATTTTAAGACATAGTTAGTTTCAGCTTAGTATTTGAGTTTGATATCTCTTTTGTAATAAAACTCTCAGATTTCATAAATTCATTTTAGTATATAGGTATTCCCCATCACTTTAGATTTACTTCATGTTTTAAAATTCCGCATCTGTTTGATATGCTTAGTGTGCATATGATTATGCCAGCAGGGTTAGCTTGGGGTCACTCGTGATCCTAGGTCCCGTGTCTGTGTCTCGAGGGTAGCTCAGGTCGTGACAAAGGCTTACCCCCACAATGAATAATAATGAACTATGGCTTCTCAGGAATGCACTACTTAGTGTGGGTGGGGGTATGGGACTTCATCCATGCATTGCACAAGTAAGCTTTGAGAGCAGTCATGGTGTGTTCCTTTATGTTATAATGATTTATGAGATGAAATATGCTTATGATGATACTACTAAGTAAGTTGATATGAAGGCTAAATGTGATGAAGTATGCTTAATGTGGATTGTTGCTATGAATTGCTTTCCTTGATATGACTTGTTAAATGTGAATGTTCCTTGTTTATGAGTATGAACTAAAGATGACATCAAAGAATGGTAAGTATGATAATGGTGTCCCAAAAGTGGTACTTAGTATGAGTGGTATTATGGGATGCCATTCATACATTGCACAAGTATAACTTAGGGTTATTCGTGAGATGGTTCTATTTGATATTATGATGCAAGTATTGACTATGATGGTATGAACTATGAACTATGACTACTCAAGAAGATTTACTTAGTATAGATGGGGGTATGTGACTTCATCTATGCATTGCACAAGTAGACTTCGAGGGTGCTTATGATATGTTTTATTATTCTATGATGATCCATATGTTGAATATGCTTATTTCTTATGTTTTTACACTAATGTTCATGATGATTCTCAAACTTGCCATATAACATGGTTTTCAATAAAAAAAATGTCCTTTTTAGCATGTTATAAAGGTTTTTATGTATGGCTATCATACTTCGTGCATTTTTGTGCTAACCCATATTTCTTCTACATTTTTCACAAAGTGTAGGGTTTGGTGATATTGGCTTCCATCCTCGTGGATAGGTTCATAGTAGATCAAGAAGAGAAGATATGGTGAGTCCTCATAGTATCCGAGGGCTTGACCATCATGTCCTTTACATTTCATTCTTTTATGTTTAGAGCTTTTGAATGGACTACGTCCTAAAGTTTTAGTCTTATGATTGTAGATGGTTTGAGACAAAGTATAGACTTCCGCTCATGTTTATTAAAGTGTTCGATTGTAAAGGAAAAAGTTTTAAATTCTAGACCATTTTCTTATGTCTTCTGTTATGAATGCTATGAGGCTTGTGTGAGGCTCTTCGCAGTTTTAAACGCCATGTCACATCCGGGGTGTAGGCTCAGGTTGTGACAAACATGGTATCAAAGCATAAGATTTTGGGATGGTTATAGGATTGTTTCAAACATCTAGTAAAGTCTTGTTCATAGTGTGAAGTACGCCACATTTATGAATAGGAGGCTATTGGATGTTAGAAAAAAACTCACTTCTTTATTCTCCAAGTCGTGCCATAGAGTTTAACTCTATCAGATCTCTCTCCTATTCCTTATCTGATGGTCTTTAGGATATGACCACTTGAAGGGCTCATGCTACAAGGATCGAGGGAGAAAAGGTTAGTAGTGATGCCAATTATATCTATATGACTAGATGAAACTTGATATGATAGGTTTAGATGATATCCTTTAGTATAAATGGGTTGTATTATGGTTATGTGTGTTTGTTGGTAGAACCCTACTTAGTAATGATGAGTTTTATGATGTTTGAGGATTTGATGAAATAGGGTGTTTAAGTGGTGGCTAGAGATGTTGAATGAGTGCACTCCTTTAAAAGAGGGTAGAAGTGTAATTCTCCATGGTTTAGAATCACCTTGTGCGATGGATGTGAAAGTTGAGTGATAACTAGGCCAACCTTAGAAGTTGAAAGAAATGGTGCTTAGAAAATTCCGTGTGGGTTTACTACCAAGGGGGAGATAATGTGCTTAGATAGCAAGGTCAATGAGTGTTCTAGATGTTCATGATTTGAATTGGCTTGAAATTCTCACCTTGAGAGGTGTATTAAGTTTGAGAAATTTAGTCCCGATTTGGTAAACTCATATGAGATTTTGTAAGGTTGCTTGTGAGCAAGAGTGCTTAAATAAGAACCTCTCTAATTTAGAAGTTCTGGTAAAGTTCTTAGATCGGCAAGTTAAGAAATAGAAGAGTGAGGGAATTGTTTCCAAGAAAATGTTGAGGAGTGGTATTTTAGTAAGGGTTTTAGTTGAGGGTGCTACTTGGGAGGCCAATGGACGATGAGAAGTCTCGATATCCTCATTCTTTTCCTTTTATTCCTATTCAAGCTTGAGACATAGAGTTCCTTGTGGCTTGTTTCCTGTTTTGGAGTCATGTGTGATTTATGTGTTTCTATGACCTCCTTATGATTATGCATGTTCTTGATGAATTCATGGTTAATGAGAAAATGAGATTTTATGATATATATATTCCTCATGTTGATATGCATTTAGTATGAGTTGCCTATATGCTTCACGAGACGATTATTAAACATGCCGTAATGTGCTTTTGAGAGTAATTGCATAAATTGGCTTCATGTTATTGTGATGAACATGTTTTGAGTTGGAGAATGTTGTTCCTCCTATGAATGTTGACATGTTAAGTTTTCATGCATAATGGATTGTTAGATGTAGTTCCTACTTCCTTGTGTTGCATAGAGTATGTTGAGATGGAATTGAATTTCCTCCTTTGAATTCTGCCATATTTTGATGTTTCATGCATGATGGGCTTCTAGTCTTGAGGCTTTAATTCCTAGAAGTGCTTAGAAATGTCATTCGAGGATGAATGTTCCCAAGGGGTGATAATGTAATACCCAAGAAACTAGTAGGTGAAACTATAGCCTTACGTTAGAGTTTTAGAGCTTGATGTGAGGTTTAGAATTTATAAAATGGTTTCACAAACTTAGAATGATGAGTTTAAGGGTTAAACGTCAAGTTATGACCCCCAAGGACCTACCAAGGGTCCTTGAGTAAGACCCTAAAGCCTAACCCCCAAGACTCCCCAAATCTGCCAAAGATGCCCAAAAAGTGCTACCTACGGATGGCACCTACAGCCAGTTGGTGGACCCACGCCCCGTAGATGGGGGTCATGGGTCAAGCCCTCAAAATCAAGCTACAGTCCATGACCTACGGACCTACAGAATGGCCAGTAGGCTGACCTACGGACCATCAGTCCCAAGCATAGGTCATGCCCGCAGACACTGCCAAGTCTCGGCCTTGGAGGGGCATTTTAGGTAATTCCTTTTGAGGTTAATTTGAAGTGAGGTCGGTTTTTATTGTTTATATAGACTTATATAAGTACTTTTAAGTCATTAACCACCTCATATACTTCATAAATATCAACTACCCAAATCATAACCACCTTTACCCCCAAAGTCTTCTCCCAAAAACTCCATTGAAGAAAAAGAAGAAGATCAAGTTAGGGCTTGAAGGAGGGGGAATTCTCATACGATTTTGGTTGGATTTCTTCATCTAAGGTATGTTAGTCTTGATTCATGGAAAGTTTTCTTCCATGGAGCTCTCAAACTTTCAATTTCAAAGATGAAAATTCTCCAAAACCAAGGGTTTTTACTCCAAGTCATGGATTCTTCTTAAAAATGTTTTCAATGATTTAATTATTATATATTAAGATTGAATTTCTATTTCATGGTGGTTTTATGATAAAATCTCCCACGAATCCATGAATTCCCCATAACCCTAATTTAAGACTATGTGGATGAATTGTCGTAAGGTGAATGCTATGAAATTGTTCTTATAGTAGTTTAAATACTTGAATCATGTTATTATCCATGCCTAATTGTAGTAGTTCTAGGTGTGTTTCCGAATTATGATTCATGGTCCTTTAAAGGCAAAATGTGAGATTTGTATAATCATGACGCTTATGTACATGCTTTGTGAATATATTGAAAGTAATGTGATCATGACTATAATGTAATGGTGTGGTTGTTGAAAGGCTATTCTCACATACACACATAATGAATGAATGAAGTTTCTATGATTATGATAATGATGATGTGTTGATTGAAAGGCTATTCTCAATTGTACACTAATGAATGATAATGACATGTTGTGAAAGGTTTTTCTCACTATATGGGGTTTCTTAGTTGAAAGGCTATTCTCATCTTTGAATCTATGAGCTATCTTAATGAATGAATGTTGGGATTGAGATGGATGCTCATCCGTGAGTTGAGGCAGGGTATCTAGTCACAATATCTATATCCCATTTTAATGAACTAAAGAAATGAATGTTAAGTACTCCGTGGGGAATAATGCGAAGCACCGAGTGGATATGGATTGAGATGGATGCTCATTTGTGATTTAAGGCGGGGTATCTAGTAGCAATCTCTTGAGATGGATGCTCATCCGTGAGTTGAAGCGGGGTATCTAGTAGCAATCTCCCTATCCCATAGCTATATACCCACATAAGTTATTAGCTAGTCGATCCACCTAAGCTAAATTAACGGTCCTACCTTAGGCAAGTAGGAATCCCTTATTCGGTGTGGGTAACACCAAAACTCCATGATGTGCTCACATGGTCTATGTCGGTTAAGGCTTACCCCCACAATGAATGATAATGAACTATGGCTTCTCAAGAATGCACTACTTAGTGTGGGTGGGGGGTATGAGACTTTATCCATGCATTACACAAGTAGGATTTGAGAGTAGTCATGGTGTGTTCCTTTATGTTATAATTATTTCTAAGATGAAATATGCTTATGATGATGCTACTAAGTATGTTGATATGAAGGCTAAATGTGATGGCGTATGCTTAATATGGATTGTTGCTATGAGTTGCTTTCCTTGATATGACTTGTTAAATGTGAATGTTCCTTGTTTATGAGTATGAACTAAGGATGACATTAAAGAATGGTAAGTATGATAATGGTGGCCCAAAAGTGGTACTTAGTATGAGTGGTATTATGGGATGCCATTTATATATTGCACAAGTATAACTTAGGGTTATTCATGAGATGGTTCTATTTGATATGATGATGTAAGTATTGACTATGATGGTATGAACTATGCTACTCAAAAAGCTTTACTTAGTATAGATGGGGGTATGGGACTTCATCTATGCATTGCACAAGTAGACTTCGAGGGTGCTTATGGTATGTTTTATCATGCTATGATAAGCTATATGTTTAATATGCTTATGTCTTATGTTTTCACACTAATGTTCATGATGATTCTCAAACTTGGCATATAACATGGTTTTTAAAAAAAAGTCCTTTTTAGCATGTTTTAAAGGTTTTTATGCATGGATATCATACTTAGTGCATTTTTGTACTAACCCATATTTTGTTTACATATTTCACAAAGTGTAGCTTTGGTGATATTGTCTTCCGTCCTCGTGGATAGGTTCATAGTAGATCAAGAAGAGAAGATATGGTGAGTCCTCATAGTATGCGAGGGCTTGACCATCATGTCCTTTACATTTCATTAGTTTATGTTTAGAGCTTTTGTATGGGTTGCGTCACAAAGTTTTAGTGTTATGATTGTAGATAGTTTGAGACAAGTATAGACTTCCGCTCATGTTTATAAAATACTTAGATTGTAAAAGAAAAAGTTTTAAATTTTATACCATTTATTATGTCTTATGTTATGAATGTTATAAGGCTTGTATGAGGCTCTTCAGAGTCTTGTACGCCGTGTCACGTCCGGGGTGTAGGCTCGGGTCGTGACATGATTATTAGAAATGGTGAGTTTCATGTATAATAGGTTGTTAGATGTATTTCCTTCTTCCCTGTGTTGCATTGATTGTGTTTGAGATGGAGTGAAAGTTTGCACTTTTGAATTTTTGCATTATTTTGATGTTGCATGCATGATGGGCTACTAGTTTGAGTCATTAATTCTGTAAGATGTCTATATCATCATTCGAGGATGAATGTTCCAAAAGAGGTGATATTATTACACTCCATAAACTAGTAGGCTAAACTAGAGCTTGACGTGAGGGTTAAAGTCATAACTAACTCCCGGTACTAAATGTATAAGTTTTTGGATTAGAACGTCAAGGTATGACTCCATAAGGACCAACCATCGGTCCTTGAGGAGGACCCTTCAAAACTGCCCTAGAAGCTGCCTGAGCAGTCACCCACGGAGGGGACCCACACCTTATGGGCCAGGCCACACCTCGTGGGGGAAGGGCGTAGGTCAAGCCTGTAAAATAGGCTCTCTGAACCCCCACCCACGCTTCACCAGCACGGGCTGTGGGTCCAACCATGGTCCGTCTGTGAGGGGTCGTGGGTAAGGCCTGAAACTACCTTTTGGCAGTTAAGTGTAGGGGCATTTTGGGATTTTCCAGTTTTGGTTAATATAAAGTGACGTCGTTTTACACTAAATTAGGGTAACTATATAATGATTTTAGACCCCTAAATTTAGTCATCTTCCTCAATATTCCAAAATCCCAAATCAAAACCAATTTTTCCCTAAATGTTCTCTCTCTAGAACTTCAAGGAAGAAGAGGACGAAGGAAGTTGGAGCTAGGGTTGAATGAGCAATGTTTTCTTCTCAAATTCATTGGATTGCATAGCTAAGGTATGGTAGCTCTTCATCCATGGAGCCCCTTTAAAAACCCCAATTTCAAAGCTAGAAATCCCAAAAGTTAGGGTTTGACTTCAATCTCATGGATTCCCTTCAAATTCGTTTTTAATTATTGAATTATGCTTTATTATGGATATATTGATGATTTTATATGGTTTTATGGTGAATCCCCCAAGAATCTATGAATTCCCCTATTTTCCCAATTTGGATCTCAAAGTGGAGGTATTGATTGATGCAAGTAGAATATGATAGAATTATGCACGTAGTAATTGAACTACTTGAATTATGTTATCAACCATGTCTAATGTAGTAATTCTAGATGTGTTGATGGAATATGATCTATGGTCCTTGAAGGGAAAAGTATGAGAATTGAGTATGATTATGAGATATATGTATATACTTTATGAACACTTTGAGAGTAAAGTGATTATGATTATGATCTTGTTGTGTGTTGTTGAAAGTTTTTTCTCATTTACACACCTATGTATGAATATGATATGATGTGAAAGTTTTTCTCACAATATGATGATTTTAAGGTTGAAATGCTATTCTTACCTATTGAATCTATGAGCTATCTTATAAATTATGTTGGATTGAGTGTCAAGACATTCTTTTATGAATATGAACTTAAGTCAAGACTTAATATGTACTCAGTGGGAATTAATGCTTAGCACCGAGTGGATATTGTGTATGAGATGGAAGCTTTTACAGAAGTTGAGTTCGGGTTCCCAAAATATGTATCTCATGAGATGGAAACCTTCTATCTTAGTTGAGTCTAGGTTTCTAGTAGCAATCTCCTTATCCTATAAACTATGTGTCCTCATAGTTATTAGCTAGTGGATCCACCTAAGCTAAACTTACCGGTTCTACCTTAGGCAAGTAGACCAACCCTTGGTGTGGGAGTCACCTGATTCCATGTTAAGCTCACACGGTCTATGTCGGTTAAGGATAATTTGCCACAATAACATTATGAACAGGAATATGAATTAGGAAATATGGTTACTCAAGAAGCTTTACTTAGAATGGGTAGGATTATGAGATCTTATTCATGCATTGCACAAGTATGTTTTGATTATGTTATGATGATCTATATATTGAATATGATTATGATTTATGCTTTTACACTAATCTTCATGATGATCCTTAAAGTTGGTAAAGTGCATGCTTTTCAACCACAAAGTCCTTTTTAGCATGTTTCAAGGTTTTTATGCATGGCTATCATACTTAGTGCATATTTGTACTAACCCATATTTTTCCTATATTCTTCCCAAGTGTAGGGTCCGATTCTAAAATTGGTCATCATTGGATTTCAAGGTTGGATTTGACTATTCTCCTAGCTTGTGGTGAGTCCTCATGATTCGAGGATATGAGTTTCATTTGTAGTTTCATTTATAGTATTTCCTTTCGGATTATGTTGTATGGGTTGTACCACTTTCATTTGAACTATTGTAATAGATGGTTATGCTGAGACTTAGAGTCTAGACTTCCCCTTTTGTCTTTTATGAAAATTTTAGACTTGGACTTGAAATGCATTTTTACTCTTTATTGTTCTATGCTTATGTTATGATACGCTAAGTGGCATGGTGCCTTTCGAGGTTCTATGTGCCATGTTACATCTAGGGGGTACTCCTGGGTCGTGACAAACTTGGTAATCCGAGCACAAGGTTTAGAATGATTCTAGGATGATGTCTCATAAGCCATGTCTAATAGAGTCTTGTTTATAAGTGTGAAGCGCACCACATTTATGAATGAGAGGCTACAAAATGAGTAGGAAATTCCACTTTTTTCATTACTCTTAAGTCGCGCGATAGAGTTTAACTCTATAAGGTTTTTCTTCTAACCCTTATTCGATGGTCTACAGTGTATGACTACTCAAAGGGCTTTTACAAGAAGGGTTGATGAAGACAATATGAATGAAGGAGTTCCTCCTCAAGTTTCACAAGCTTTGGTTGATCCTTTGGCTATTTCAAATATGGAGGTTAGATCGACTTTCCAAATGTTGGCCCAAGCTATGAAAACTCAAGCTCAAGCCATGACAGCCTAAGACAATAGAGGAGTTGTAGCTCCGGTAAACCCTAATAAGAATTCCACGGTTTTTAGAGTGAGGGATTTTGCAAAAATGAACCCCCCCAAATTTCATGGCTCCAAAGTTGAGGAGGATCCTCAAGAATTTGTGGAAGAGGTTTATAAAGTACTTGATATCATGGGGGTTACTTTGGTAGAGAAAGCGGAGTTAGCTGCTTACCAATCGAAAGGTGTTGCTTAAGTATGGCATAATTGATGGAAGAATCGTAGGCCGGTAGGAGCGGGTCCCATAGAGTGGGAAACATTTAAATCGGCGTTTCTTAATAGGATCTTTACCTGGGAGATGAAGGAAGCTAAGGTGGAACAATTCATTAACCTTCGTCAAGGAGGTATGAGTGTGAAAGAGTATTCTCTAAAGTTTACTCAATTGTCCAAGTATGCTCCGGCTATGTTGGCAGATTCAAGGGATATGATGAGTCAGTATTTGACGGGTGTGTCCAAAATGGTTAAAAAAGAATTCCTATGTCAAGGAGGTATGAGTATGAAAGAGTCTTCTCTAAAGTTTACTCAATTGTCCAAGTATGCTCCGGCTATGGTGGCGGATTCAAGGGATACGATGAGTAGGTATTTGACGGGTGTGTCCAAAATTGTAAAAAAAGAATTTCATACGACAATGCTCTATCATGATATGGATATCTCACGTATTATGGTGTATTCCCAACAAATGGAGAATGATAAACTCCAAGAAAAGAATAGGGAGGTGAAAAGAGCAAAGACCGATAATGGGAACTTCTCCAATGCTAAGTCTGATGGACAAGGTCGACCGAGGTTCAAACGAAGGTTCTCCAACCAAGGCTCCTCTAGTGCTCCAAGGGTCAACAAAGATAGGGTTTCCAACTCTAAACCTCAAGGAGGTAATGGTAGTGGTTCTTATATTGCTAGATCTACTTGTTCAATGTGTGGAAGAAAGCATGAGGGTAAGTGCCTAGTTGAAATAGATGGTTGCTATGAGTGTGGAAAGAGTAGTCATATGATGAGAGATTGTCCAATTCTTAAGGTTCAAGAAAGAGAGGGCAAGCAAGCTCCTCCTAGCTGTTCAAACTCCAATGCTCCCAAGAAAAACGTTCTTACTCTTTATTGTTCTACACTTATGTTATGATATGCTAAGTAGCATACATGGTGCCTTCCGGGGTTCTATGTGTCATGTTACATCTAGGGGGTACTCCTGGGTCGTGACAAAGGGTTCGCTTGGGGACCAACAATGGTTCTCGAATGCCAACTACGTCCTGGGTGAAGGCTCGGGGAGTGACTAAAACATCATAGTGTAGCTTCTTAAGCCATATGTGAGAAAACCTTTCACAAATCATGATTCCATAATGTGAGAAAAACTTTCACAATTACTTGGTGCTCATCTTAAAGAAACCTAGATCATAAAATATTCCTTTTCATAAATCATGCATAAATATCATGAAAACATCATTCATAGATTCATGCTTCTTTATAAATTGATGTCCTTTAGGGGTTGTTTGGTTGAGAACAAGTTATCCCATGATTAATTATCCTAGGACTAATTATCTTGGAATTAGTTATCCTGGGATTAGTAATCCTGGGATAACTTATCCCACCATATATATAGGATAACTTATCCCATCACTGTGGTATATATGGTGGGATAAGTTATCCCACACATGAAAACCATGAAAGACACCAAATTTATCCCATGTTTATTTTGTTTTATCCCATGACTAATTATTCTTATCACACACACCAAATGAACCGTTAGGGTTCATAGTAAAAAATCAAGAATAATGCATGGGTTCATGTGAAATCAATCTTAAAGCTATAATTGAGCAAAAAATATCATTATAAGATCAAAATCAAACAATTGTTTGACATAATTAAAACCCATGAACAATTAAATGAAAACCCAATCAATTTTGGTGAAATTGAACTTTGGGGAATTGATAAATCTCAGGGTTCAATGGATGAATGAAATACATTGATGAAACCTTACATACCTTGAGGATCAAAACCATAAAGCAATGGAGGAATTGGAGACTTAAAACTTGAAACCGTAGGTGTTCTTCCTTGATTTTGACAGAATTTAGAGAGGATGATTGTAGATGGTAAATGAAATAATATAGGTATTAAATGCATATGAAAAATACCCAAATACCCTTAAGAAATAACTACTGGAGGACCTATCATTTGGACTTACGATCTGTAGAAATTCCTACAGACCGTACTGGTCAACCATTTATCAAGTTATCGGGGCCTAAAAGTTGGCCAACTTCCTACGACTCTATTGTACGGACCGTCTAACTTCCTACGGTTTGTAGATCCCATCCGTAGACCTCAACAATAACCTAAAATTGACTAAGTTTGAAACCTTTCTACAGAACCCATCTACGACTTGTCCAAAGTTTTACGACTCATCCTTCCCATTCGTAGGTCAAACTTCAGAATGGATGATTGGGATAAATGGTGGTTAGGTGATGGGTATACTTGTAAGTATTGTGATGAACCCCATTTGGATATCGAGTGTCTTATATATCATATATATGGTGGTCACTTTGGTCTCTAAAACGCTTGTCCTAACTCTCATTTTAATCCCTCGAACTGTTATTATGGTTCTTCAGTTATTTGTGATGTTGGCAGGGGAGATGAAGTGGAGAATGTTGAACAAGAGGCGCGTAATATATTTTTTAAGCAATTAATGGACATGCTGGACAAAAGTAATTTAGCACTCATGGAACTAGAATCAATACTCATGGAACACCGAGCATAAATCATGGAACTGCATGCAATCATGGAACTGCAAGCTAAGGTTGACACTGATCAATTGTAAGTTACAGACCTACTAATACTCAATTAGAGAAAGATACTAAATCCCAAGAAGAAAATTTTGAAGAAGCTGAGATAGTGAGCCAATCTTGGCTACAAGAGCTAACCCAACTTCTAAAGTTTCAAAAGTCTATCCGTAATGGTTTGACATATATGACAACCTAACTGATAGAAGGAAGAGCTAAGCTCACACAAGAAATAAATCAATTTGGCTCAGATATTCCTGACTTGGAGGCTTGCTTGAACAAAAAGGTTGAGGCTTCTGATGCCCAATCACAAATTGTCATGGATGATGATCAACTAGTGGAGCAAAAAGAGGAATTTCAACCATTCAACTATACCTTATTCCTTAATGTCAATGTTGAGAAGGAGTACACAAGTGAGAATGTTGTAAATAATGCTGCTTTGGAGTTGAGGCATCTTGGGTCTCATTCTAAACATTTTTCTACATTATGCTTGGATTACGACATGAAATTTGAGTCATCTAAACTAATGAATGAGTGTATAGATCAGGAAAAAAGCCCTACATCTTAAATTTTTCTAGTCCACGTAGGCAAAATGATATTCCTCACATAAAGTCCAAGAAGTGTAAGATGTGATATAAATTATTTGGTTCCTTTATCGCAATACCACTGCCCCTTGGGAGGAGCAGAAAAGTTGATGCAAAGTTAGGAATGCAATTCATAAGTTTAAAGTGGAAAGAAAAGTGGTGAACTTACTTTTGTCATGCCACGACATTAAATCATGCACTTATTGGGAGGCAACCCAATTTATAGTGTAGCTATTGATTTTATTTTTTAGTGTCATTTCTGTGTTGTTTTTGCAGATTAGGGGAAGTCTGACTACCAAAAATTTGAATCAAAGGAATACGTTTGAGCTTAAGTGTGGGGTGCGTACAACTCTTGATGAAAGTTGACAAAACATGCTACTAGCTTGGCCTAGAGGCATCAGGGAGATTTCCGAACTCTTGTTTTAAATTTTATTTGATGCTTCGGGGATATAACATCTTTTTAAGTGTGGGGTGGAGGAATGAATTCCTGATTTTTAGTGTTTTATTGAGTCTTCTTTTACGATGGGTTCCTTGACTTTTGTTTTCGGTTCTTTTCCTGAGTATAGTCTCTTTGAACTGAGTATCTTTTTTTTTTTAAGGAATAAATTTTCTTTTTTTGGAAAGGAAAGAAAAGACCCTTTTGGTTAGTGTGATACTTGCTATTTAGGCCTAATTTTTAGTAGTACTTTCTTATGAATGCTTGATTACTTATGAAATCGGAGACTCTCTAACACCTAGGCTCATGGTTATGACTTTGTAGACAACTTATTTTAGTTTGTAGTTTGTTATGATCTAATATCTCATAGAAATGGAATTGATCCATTTTGATTGATACTTGTGCCAAGTGTACGTGGTGAGAATTTGTTCATTCATATTTTACATCTTAGTCTAGAACCTAATCTACATGTTATTGAAGCGAAGTAAAAAGTGTTGCTCTGTTTAGAAGATGATAATTGGCTTTCTTTAATTTGTCTTGTTAATTTTTGCCTTTTCAGACATTATATAACCCTTTTGAGCCTGTAGCATTTTGTTGGTAGCCATATTTTCCCCTTAACTATTTTGTTAAATCCCTAGGTTTTGCACCTTTCTTCCAAGAGCACTTTAGCATAGACTTATTATGATTTTTAAATCTTAAAGATAAAGGGATGGTTGAGTGAAAAAGGTAAACAATGATAGTTACAAAGTGATGAAAAAACCCTACTTGAAAAAAATGTGGCATAAAAAAAATCTCTGAGAAAGAAAAATGATGATTGAAGCATTCTTGAGATGATGAGAACTAATTGTGAAATAATTGTTGAAGAGAGGGATGGAAATAAAGAGAAGAAAATAATGGGCGATGAAGTGCTTAGGTAAGTGTAAGTCAGTATTTTATACTTTTCCTATTCGTCGCTTGGCATACGTTCAACCCGTTAAAGTCCTATTTGATTCTATTCAAGCATGCTTAATAAGTGGAGATGTACTTAATAGGACAACATATGGTTCTTTGTGCCTACATGTGAATTTTATTTATGAGTTTGAGAGTTGTTATTTGATGGTAAGTCTTTATTTATTTTTAATATTTTGAATTGATTGTGTGGACTATTTCTTCTTGTGAGGGCACTTGCTTCATGATAGATAGCTAATTTTATTAGCTTACTTTGATGATAGTAGGTGAGCAAGCTTAAATTTGATGAGTTCAGAGTCATTCCTTGATATTAGGAGGTTAGAGATTTGTTGTTTATTTGTATATTTTTCATAATGTTGAGAAGTGTACTTGATGTTTAGAAATTTTTATATGACCTAATTGTTTTTATCAACAAAAGTGGTGGCATCCATAGTTTGATTTTTTTAGATGAACTTTAAATGTTTGTTTGAGGACGAACAAATGTTTAAGTGTGGACTAGTGATCTTAGGCGTATTTATATGCCCATTTACTAAGATTTACCAGCACGTGCCTTATCTTTCGAGGACATTAATCTTGATGATAACTATTGTGTTTTGATTAAGTATTGTAATGAATTTACAATAACCTACATAAGTAGCATATGTAGGGGTTTCAAAATAAATATAAGCAAAATAGGAGGGGAAGGGAGCGAAGGGAAATGAACGCGAATAAAACTACACCAGGAGCAGCTGTGACGCTCCGCGCTAGGGTCTAAAGTGCTAAAGCCAAATGTTGTTGCACTGGTGGCCTCCTTCTAAAGCCTTCTTCTTCTTCTTCTTCTTCTAAAGAAATATAAGCAAAATAGGAGGGGAAGGGAGCTAAGGGAAATGAGCGCGAATAAAAATACACCAGGAGCAGCCGTGACGCTCCGCGCTAGGGCCTAAAATGCTAAAGCCAAGTGTTGTTGCACTGGTGGCATTCTTCTTCTTCTCCTTCTCCTCCTTCTTCTCCTTCTCCTTCTCCTTCTCCTTCTCCTTCTCCTTCTCCTTCTCATTCTCCTCCTTCTTGTAGTAGCTAAAGACAGTTGCTCTGGGTCTTTAGCTACGGGTAATTGTTGAACATTGATTATTTTGAGTTAATGTTGGTTATAGCTTAAATAACTTTTTTATTCATCTTTTAGTATTTCATGATTGACCACCATAGATATAAGCATTTTTTATATTCTTGAACTCGGAAGACGAAGAGGTAGATAGACCAAAGAATACAAAGAGCTCAATCTCTCTTGTATATCACTTGTTCAGATTCTTCTTCTAGATTGACACCCAGACGAACACCAAGCTCGATTACTAAGCAAGATGAAATACAAATGCTCGCCAATTGAGTTTGTCTATCCCTGCTTAATGATGTCGTTAGACAATCAATTGGAGTAGGTGATTAGAGGTCAAGAGATCATGAACATAAAATCAACCTTGTAAATCAGTAATTTGATAACCTTAGTTAATTCATTACATGATATCCGTCACATGAAACCCTATGCATGTTGTAGCCCTGGAATTTTCCAATAATTGTAGGTAATTTTATTTTATCATTCTTAGTATTTAAATATAAATTAAACTCTTTTGGCACGCTTGAATAAATAATTAGAATAGTATAATTTAGTAAAATAGTTAATCAATAATTCCTTTGGGTTCGATATTCGGATCTTTTAAGGCCACTATATTACTTGCGTGACTACGTAAAATTGCATGTGCAGTTGGAAGCAACATAGACCATTCTACGAATCGTAGACTGGTCTGGTGGGCTTGAACCAGTTGCCAATCTTTTGGCCTTTTTTACTTTTTTGAATTTCGTGGTGTTACAGTATCTCCTTGGGAACATTCGTCCTCGAATGAGACTCAAACTAGCATGGAGAATCACTCCAAGCTAAATCATAACATCAAAATTGAGTTTTCATGAACATGCATCCATATGGAAACATGAGAATAACTAAGACGTATGAATGCGAAAGAATGAACCATAAGGAATCAATACCTCAAGCTAGTGTAGAAGCGGAGGAAAAGAGAAGAGGATACCAGGACATCATATTGGCTTCAGCCTCCCAATTAGCACCCTCAACTAATTGATTCCTCCAAAGAACCTCAACAGAAGCAACTTCCTTATTTCTCAACTTCTAGACTTGCCGGTCTAAAATCTCAACCGGAATCTCTTCATAAGAAAGATTCTCTTTAACTACCAAACCTTCTAAAGGTAGAATGGACGTCGGATCTCCAACACACTTTTTCAACAAGGAGACATGAAATATCGGATGTACCGATGCTAAATCGTTAGGCAACTGAAGTTCATAACCAACTTTGCCAATACGCCACAAAATTGGACATGGGCCCACATAATGGGGACTAAGTTTCCCTTTCTTTTCCAAATCTTATTACGCCTTTCAGGGTTGTAATTTTTAAGTAGACCCAATAATCAACATCATACTCTAGTTCTCTTCTTCTAACATCTAAATCAGACTTTTGTCAACTTTGAGCCATTTTGAACTTGTCATGAATAAGTCAAATATTTTCCATAGCATCATGCACCAACTCGGGCCCTATCAAAGCGACCTCCTTCACCTACACCTTCAACCATAAAGAGCCTCAAATTGTGCCATCCCAATGCTAGAATGATAGCTATTATTATAAGCAAACTCGATCAAAGGTAAATGATCTTCTCAATTTCCCTTGAAATCAATCACACAAGCTCTTAACATATATTCTAAAGTCTGAATGGTACAATTGGCATGCCCATCTTTCTGAGGATGAAAAGTCGTGCTAAGTTTCACTTGAATAACAAGACCTTTCTGGAACGACTTTCAAAACTGAGATGTAAATTGAGTACCTCGATCGAAGATAATAGACAAAGATACTCTATGAAACCTTACCATTTCTCTAATATAAATCTCGACACTATATTCCAATGAGAATGAAGTCTTAATGGGAAGAAAGTGATCCTATTTTGACATTTAGTCCACTATGACCCAAATCAAGTCAAATTGTCGACGAGTGCGGGGTGAACCTAATATGAATTCCATTTTAAAATCTTCCCATTTCCATGTAGGAATATTAATGATTTGAGCCAAACCGCCAGTTTCTAATGATCAACTTTCACTTGTTGACAAATCAAACCTTTAGCCACAAACTCCACAATATCCTTCTTCATCCCATTCCACCAATAGATTTCTCACAAATCACGGTACATCTTGGTGGCTCTCGAGTGAACGAAAACTGAGAAATGTGAGATTCTATCATAATTGGATTCCTCAGATCATCAACATTTGGAACACATAACCGACCTTGGTATCAAAGGACACCATCTGCCTCTTGGGAGAAAACCTCAATGGATTTTTTAGAAACTGACTTCTTCAACTCAACCATAATCGAATTGAGATATTGCTTAGCCTTCACATACAATACAAAAGACAATTCTAAACCATTATGAACAACTATACCACCTTCAATGGAATCAACCAACCAGACACCCAATCAAGCCAATCTATGAACAGTACTAACTAAATCTTCTTATCATCCTCAACATGAGCAACACTACCCATCCACAGTTGATTAAGGGCATCTCCTACCATATTTTATTTTCTGGGATGATATAGGACACTTATGTTGTAATCCTTTAACAACCCAAGCCACCTCTTTTGGCGAAGATTTAGATCCTTTTTGAGTAAACACATCTCAAGCTCTCGTGTTCGATGAATACAAGTAATGCGTTAAAATCTTTAAGGAAAACACCACTGCCGCTAACTCTAAATCATGAGTTGGAAAAATCTCTTCATCTGCCTTCAATTGCCTTAAAGCATAAGTAATGACTTTACCATGTTTCATGAAAACACAACCAAGACCAATTCGTGATGCATTACAATAAACCACAATACCATCTGATCCTTCCGATAATGTTAAAATAGGGGCTTAAGTCTATCCTTCACATCTTGGAAACTCTCTTCACAAGCTTTCGACCATAAGAATTTTACCTTCTTTTGAGTAGTTGTCATTAATGGTGAAGCAATAGAGGAAAATCGTTCCCCGAACCTCCTATAGTAACCGACCAAACTTAAGAAACTTCATATATCTGAAGTGGACAAGGATCTAGAACAATTCACTTCATCAATTTTCTTAGGATCGACTTGAATACCTTCATCGGAGACAATAAGAGTAAGGAAAACAACAGACCTCAACCAAAGCTCACACTTGCTAAATATAGAATACAATTCACATTCCGTTTGAGAATTTGTAGCACAATATTCAAATTATCAACATGTTGATCCTCACTTCATGAGTAAATCAAGATATCACTGATAAACACGATTATAAACATATCAAGATATTGCTTAAAATCCTATTCATTAAATCCATAAATGCCATCGGGGGATTATTCAAACCATCAGACATCACCAAAAACTCCTAATGACCATACCGAGTTTAGAAAGCTGTCTTCAGAATGTCATTCTCTTTCACCCTCAATTAATGATAACCTGACTAAAGGTCAATATTAGAGAAGTAACTTTCTTCTTGGAGTTTATCAAACAAATTATCTATCCTTGGAATAGGATACTTATTCTTAAAGGTAACCTTGTTTAATTGTCGATAGGTAATGCACATTCAGAGAGAAATATCATTCTTTCAAACCAAAAACACCGTAACACCCCATGGAGAGATACCCGGTCTAATAACACCCTTATCCAACAAATCCTTCAATTAAGTTTTGCAAGGGCCAAATGATAAGAAATAATAGAGATAGGTTGTGTATCAGGAGAAGGTTAATAACAAAGTCTATTTCCCTTTTGGGAGAAATACTACGAATATCATCAGAGAAACTTTCGAAAACTCATTTACAATCAGAACTGACTCAAGAGTAAGGGCTTCAAAATCTATCTCCCTAAACCTGAAGAAGATGGTAAATGCATCCCTTAAAAATCATTTTTCTAGTTTTTAGGCAAGACGCAAACTGACCCTTGAGAACACAATTTCCCCCTTCCCATGACATGATAGGTTCGTTTGAAACCTTAAAAGTAACCAATCGGGTCCATAATATGCATGAAGCCAATCCATCCCAAAAATAAAATCAAAATCTAACATATCAATCTCTATAATATCAACATGAGTGACTCAATGAGAAACAAAAATAGGATTATTTTGATAAACTCTCTTAGCGACAATAACATTACCAATTGGAGTAGAGGCATGAAAGGGATTAAAAAGGATTTCGGGACTAATATCAAATCTCATCGCCACATAAGAAGTAACAAACGATAAGGTATCACCCGGATCAAGTAAAGCATAAACATCAAGATGAAATACTTTCATCATATTGGTCACTACATCCGGAGAACCCTCACTACCCTATTGAGTCTGAAGAGCATAAAATATGTTTTGCTTTGGAGCACCCGCATTGGAACTACTACATTGAACATTCCTACCATCCCTTAACTTAGTAGAAAGCAATAGGCAATCTCTCATCTTGTGACCACTCTTTCCACACTTAAAGCAAATATCCACACCTAGTGCAAGCAGGGATAAAAGATCCATTACTACCATTCCCTCTTTAAGGCTTAGGGTTAGAAAACTTATCTTTATTGAACTTAGGAGCCAAAACTTTAGAGGAAACTTGACCGAAAAACATTTGCAGGAATTGAGGACGCCCTTTTCCACTGGACCTAAAATGAGAAAAATCACCATTATCAGCCTTTGCCCTCTTGGACTCCTTTGCCCTTTCCTTGCGATTTTAATCTTCAATTTGTTGGGCATGTGTCAAAAATGGGAAATATCCATCTCCTTTATAAACATGATTGTACTACATACTTTGACAATCAAGTTGGAAACACCTAACACAAACTTACTCATCCTTATCCTAGAGTCGACAACCATAGTTTGAGCATACCTAGCCAATTGAGTTAACTTCAAGGCATACTCCTTTGCACTTATATTGCCTTGTCAGAGGTTAATGAAATCAAGAACTTTCTCTTCTCTCATTTCAAGAGGAAAAAAACAATCAAGAAAAGCTCCTTTAAATTTCTTGCAATTAAGAGGACCCGATCAGTAGCCCTCTCACTTTTCCATTGTTCAAACCACACTTAAGCAATAACCTTGAGTTGATAAGCTGTCGACTTCACCTTTTCAACCATAGACAATACCTACCATATTGTAAACCTCATTAATGAAATTGTGAGGATCCTCATTAACCTATGAACCATGGAATATCGAGGGATTCATCCTAGTGAATTCCCTTATCCTTGGTGTCATTGTACCCATATTTGAGTTCACGGGAGCATTAGTCTCTATTGGATTAGGTCGTTATGGCTTTATCCAACACTTGGAAAATAACTCAACATTCAACATTGAGTCAGTTGCTCGGCCAAAGGATCAACTAGAACTTGAGGAACCTCAGGCTCCACATTCTCATTTCCCACATATCTTCTCACATAAGCTCATCGAGAGGCCATACCCTGAAAAGGATCGAACACTATTTAGGAAAATGATCTTTATAGAGATAAACTCTATGGCACAACTTTAGAGTAACGAAAGAAGTGAAGTTTCCTAAGTGCTTTGTATCCTCTTATTCATAAATGTGTCACACTTCACACTAATGAACAAGACTGTACTCAATGCGGCTTGTCAAATATCCTAGGATCTTTCTCTAAAATATTTTGCTCTAATACCAAGTTTGTCACGACTCAAAGTAAACCCTACATGTGACATAACGTATAAGACTCTAAGAGACCCTACAAAATCCTCTTCACATGCATGTACACAACATAATGAAGAAAAGTAGAAAATTCATATAATGAAAGAGCTTGACATGTATGTGAAAATCTAACATAGTCTTGAAAATCCTTTCTACAACATCAAGAAGTGGTCGAGATGTAACCCGTACACCATGTAAAATATTTAAAAATTAAAGACATAAGTAAGAAATAAACTTGACACAGTCCTCAGAGTATGACGACTCACTAAGTCTTCAAATCTCTGAAGTGATTAACTAGTCATGAACAGAGGGGGAGGACTCGTCAAGCCCTATATTAGTGAAACAACTTAGGCACAAATATGCATTAGTACATGGAATGTACCAAGTATGACGGATATGCGTAAAAACATGAATCATGATAATAAGGGGACACAATTGAAAACATGAAATGCATGACTAAGCTAAACATAGTAAAATTTTTAAGAGGCATCATAAGTCATGAACATGGTCAATGCATATTAAAATCATGAGTAAAGCTTTATAAAACCTTTAAGAAAAACATAGTTTGATTTGTGGGATATTTACTATTAACCGACATTGACCATGTGAGCTATTATGTGGAATCCGATGTCTAGCTTCCACACCAAAAAGAGATATGCTTACATATAAAGGGAAGTACCTTAAATTCTAACTTAGGTGGATCAACTAGTTATGTCACTTAGACAATCCTATGGAGGCACATAGTTTGAGACAAGGAGATTTCTATTAGAGACCCGATCTTCACTAACAAAAGAGCCTCCATCTTAATATCCTCTCGTTGCTAAGAAAATCCCAACATAATTAGTCATAAACATAAACACATATTCCTCCATGGAAAGTCACAATTATGTTACTAATTCAAGCTAAAAACATCATAGAATAGCTCCTTAAATCTTGAATCATGCATGAGCGAAAAGACCTTTCACCAGCCTTTGATCTCTTAATGCGAGAAAAACTTTCACAATTGAATTGATGCCAATATTAAAGCAACCTATATCATAAAACTTTTCTTTTCATAAATCATGTGTTCATGAAAAAAGATGTTTCACAGATTCATAATTTCTCTACAAATTCATGTGAGTTAGGGTTCGTATGGAATTAATTGGAAAGTATGTAATTGAGTCTAAACAATCATAATATCATAAAAATCAAGAAATTAAATCCATAAAAATAGAACCCGTGAGGAATTGATTGAAAACCTAACCAATTTGGGTAAATTGAATTGGAGAATTGGAGAATTGGAGAAAACTTTTGGATTTACCCATTGATGAAATCCCTACATACCTTGATCTTGAAGCCCTAGGCAGTTTATGAATAAAGGAGACTTGAACTTGAAGTAACCTATAATTCATCTTCTTCTTCCTTGAGTTTGAGAGAGAAATGAGATGAATTTTGGTTGGAATTTGGGAATTAGGGGAATGAATTTTGAGTGGGTAATTTTAGGACTTCAAAATCTTAAATAGGGCTTAGAATTTGGGTCAAAATGACATATCTTAGGAATTAAGCACGTAGAAAAAAATCCAAATACCCTTAAAGATTAACTGTCCGCAGACCCTACGGTTGCCTGGTCAACCGTAGGTTGAGTGACTGGGGCCTAAATCTTGGGAAAGTCCTACGATTCGTTCCGTCAAACTTCCTATGGTCCATAGACCCCATCCGTAGATATCAACTTTTAACTTAAATTTTCACTAAATCTGGGACTCTTTTATGGTACCTTCCCACAATTTGTAGTTAATTCGACATATCGTCTTGGTCAGTCTTAGAATGAGTTACTGGGACTAATTTCTAAGAATTATTTTCCCACTTCCTATGAGACTGGTCTACTACTCATAGAATATTCTACAAACCTTAGACTGGTCTCATGGACTTAAACCAGTAGCCCATCTTTTGGCCTTTTTTCCTTTTCCAAATGTCGAGGTGTTACAAGCAAATTAAATTTTAGATAGTATTTAAAATAATATGGTACATAAAATCACTTTAGATTATATTTTTATCTTCCAATCTTATTTATATCAATCCACTCATAAAATAGGCTTTTTATATGCATTAAATTTTAAGTGAGCGTGGATTTGTGGGAGCGGGTGGGTTCCATCTTTGAGTACCTCTATATTACAAACAATGCATGTTTTCATCCAAGAAATTCCCTACCCATTCTATTATTTGTTTTACTATGTTAGTTTCTTCATCATTATATTTTATTGTTCTTGATAAGTTATCCCTCTTTCCCCCGTTCCTCTATCACACAAAACATAATTAGATTTTTACTTTTATGAGTATTTTTTAATTTATTAAATTTTTCTTTCTCCGTACTCCATTTCTTCTTGTAGCTTAAGAAGATATAATTTTATATAAATTTGATATGGGTGATAACAATTGAGATATAGGCATAATTGTAAGAAGCATAAAAATTAATAAGCCTAAAAATGCTTTAGCTCCTAGATCAGGGTTGGAGTCTCTGAATTATGAAAATGATTATTGAAATTTTCTTGACAGACTTTTAGATGTTAACATGACTAATTCAAATTGTTTTCTTGAAATTTCCCCTATGGATTTTCTAGTTGCTCTCCATGAAAATCCAAAGTAATCTTTTGTCATCACCAACCCCACAATCCGATTCCTGTAATTTCTAATTAAGTTATCATGGAACAAAATGGTAACCAACAAATGTTATGATCTTGTCAGCCAACTCAATTTTGCCAATAAATCTTTCTTCCCCTTTTACCACCAGCTGCAGTACTAGTGTATGTGTCAAAAGTTTTTATAAAATCTGAATAATGAATTGATCTGTTGTAACAATTAATGATATGTCATAACATTCATCCTAATTTTACATTGTTTATAAGAATTATTCTAATTCGAAATCAAAGAAGTTAAATACTTCATATGTTTCATTTTATCTTTCTGCTTTCAAATTTTTAGTTTTGTTCATTTGATTTGAAATTAGAAAAAAATAAGTTTATAACGATTATCTATAAATTAAAGCAAGAGAAACTCGAAGATGATGCTTGGATCTGGTGCAAAATTCTCCATTTCCGAGATTTGGTCTTTTCATTGTTTTTTTTCACGTCATAGAAAGTTTCTTTTAGTTCTCAATTTTCTTGACAATAAATAAATAAATTTACATTAGTGATGTTATAGGGACATGTAAAAAATATGTCTCTATACCATTACTTTATATATTTTTCTTTTTTTTCCCACAAAAATTGAAAAATGAATGAAACTTTCTATGACATAAGAAAAGTAGCGAAGAGAGGAAATCTCAAAAATGGAGAAATTTTAATTGTCTTTGAACCACACTTGTTCTGTATCCATGTATGATCTGTGAGTTTCTCTTGCTTCAATTGAGTGATAACCTTTATTGACATAATTTTCTTGATTTCAAATCACAAGTACAATTTCAAACTCTAAAAAAAACACAAAAATGAAATGGAGGAGTACTTAGCTTCTACTAGTTTTGGATTAGAGGAGTCTCCATGAGCAAGGTGAAAGTAGGATTAATATTAGCTCGTATCACGAGTTATATATACACATCAATTCATTTCTTGGGTGTTGCAGAAATTACTGGCATATATGCTAGCTAAGCAACTAGTGGTAGAGGAGGAAAAAAGATTTGTTGACTTATATGAGTTAGCTGATACGATCGTAACATTTCCTGGTTATCATTTATGATAACATGGTCTGCAATCACATGAATTGGGGTAGTGGGGTTGATGATCACTAAGTATTGATCATTTGGATTTTCGTGATGAGAAACTAGAAAATTCATATGGAAATTTTCAAAAAAATAATTCAAATTATATTGTCAATATCTTAAAGTCTGTCACAAAAATTCCAATCATAATTTTCATAATTAAGAGATTCGAAGCCTTATTTAGGAGCTATAGCATTGTTAGGTTAATTAATTTTAAAGGTTCTAACAACCACCCTAATATCACAATTGTTATAATCTATATGAGATTTATATAAAATTATATCTAGTAGCTGCAAAAGAAAATGCATGGTGCAAGAAAACTTAAGAAGCTAAAAAAATGTGCTTATAAAAAGGCTAATGATATTTTGTATGAGAGGAGAGGTGTGGGGGGGGGGGGGTAGGGGATGCCTTATGAAGAACTATAACATATAAAAATAAATAAAACAATTTAGTAAAAAAAGATTTCTGAGGATAGGAAATTGCTTGGATGGAGATCATCGAACATAATTTGTTTATTATATAAATTAACTCAAAGCGGAAACCTACCCACCATCGCACATTCACATTTACTTAGAATTTAATTCACATTAAATGTTTCTTTTTCTGTTTTAGGGTGAGTGGAATTGACATATACAAGATAAGAAATCAAAAAATAGTCTCAAGTAATTCTATGTACCCTACTATTTAAGATTATTTAAAATTTAATACTTTCCACCAAACAGAAATCTTAAATAGTGAAACAGAGGTCCCCTAAGATTTTTTTTTTACAATTTCAATATCTTTTTATATCCATTGACTTTTCAATAATGTGAAAAGTGGGACTAATAGTTACAATCACTATTTTTTTGTATGAAAGATATGTGTGCTCGGTATCTGCATCATAACATTAGTACATAGCTAGGAGGATTGATTGATAGATGTACATATTTTTCTAGAGGTCAGTTTCCTATTACTTATTTAGGGTATCTTATCTCTCATGTAAAGAGGAGGAAGATTTATTATAATGATCTCATTTTAAAGGTGAAGGATAAGCTTCAAACTTTGAAAGGGAAGATGATATCTCATCGCGGTAAGGCTACATTAATTTATAGTGTACTATAAAGTATTCCTATTCTTAGCAATTTTCCCTCTCAAACGTGCAATAAAAGAGCTACACAAGATTTTTTCCAGATTCTTTTGGAACAACAAAGAAACTTGTAGAAATAAGTATTGGGTTTCATGACTGAATATTTGTCTACATAAAAAAGGAGGCGATCTTGGTTTGGATACTTTTTTGATATTTCAAAAGCTATGCTTAAAAATTTATGGTGAGAGTTTAGAATGGGAAAATCTCGATGGACAAATTTTAGTTGATAGGTATTGCAAAAAGGAAAGTTATTTATTGGTCCATTGGAAAGGAGGTTCATATCTTTGGAAATACATGGCAGAGAGAACATAGAAATTCTTGAGAAGTACATTTGGTGGGAAACAAGAGGTGGTTCAACCAACATTTGGTATGAATATTAGACAAAGGTTGGTTCTTTCCATCAAGAAGATAACTATCATATTTTGTTTAAAATGGAAGAAATAAAGGATTTGCTTAATGGAAAGAGATGGGAGATAGAGAGACTGCATCAAATATTCTTAGGAAGAATTATCAATCATATTTTTGGGGTATTTGAAAAACTTTCTCACTACAGATCTTGCTGATAGGCCATGGTTGGTGCTCAATAGCACATGGAAATAAGTTAGTTCTGGAGGGGACTTATTGAGAGTTAAGAAGGAAGCAAACTAACAATATAATCATATTTGAGGGGAATATCTGCCTTTCACATTTTGTTTCTTGATTAGGAGAATTTGGAGAAACTGAATTCCTCTAGCTACCATTGTTGCTAGATGTAACAATTATGTGGATCCAAATTTCTTGTGTTGTGCAGTGCCCATTCTGAAAATAGTTAAACTTTTTTTCCTCTTAGGTGAAATGGTCAGGGTATGAAAGTGTTTTAGAATTTCTACTACTTTGCAATGACCTTGGATACAATTAAAACATAGTGTGTAAAAATAGAGCAATGCACCTGGTAACGAAAAGCTTAGGATTATTACGGTTGTAGTACGTGTAATGATATTATAGTTTCTATGGAAGAGAAGAAATAGTAGTCTTCATGGTGGATTATTCCCTTCTGAGAAGCTAATTTATGATATAAATGGTTTAATTCATAAGCTTATCATCTTATAATTCCATTTTCTGCAAAATTTACCTAAGAAATGGCCTTAGATGTTACAAGTTTTGGAAGAATGGAAACGAAGTTAATGACATATGACTGTGAGATGGAACTCCTTTTTTACTGGATGGTATAAATGAAACATATATAATGCATCCAAGGGTAACCCTAGTCCTAGTTCTACTACTTTTGGGACAGAAATAGCAAGAGGGTTATTGTAGGGGTGAAAGGAAGGAGAATTATTGATTTCACAAATCAAAAAGTTGAAGCAAAAACAATTAGTGAAGGGGTTCAGTTTTGTTGTGATAGAGGTTTTGTCCCCTAATAGTGGAAACTGACACACTTAGTATGCTTAATATATTGGAAAGAAGATGAGAAGTTTCATAGAGTGTTGTGAAGGAGGTTGAAGCTATAAACATAATAAGGGAATGTGTCCCTACTCAGTTAAAACACACTGTAAGGGAAGGTGACACATTGGCTAATTGTTTTGTTAACTTATTCATTTTGTAGGTACTTACACAGTGGAGGATTTCCAAGAGATTCCACTTCTATGAAAGAGAACTGTGAACATTAATAAAATGAGTTTGGTTCATTTAGGGATTACCCAATTCAACAATAGATAACTCTGTATCAATGTTCATTTATCGTATAGGTTACATCATAGATAGCTAAAAAAATGTTAATTAATAAATGAACAACCTAAACTGAGTTCATATATTCTATTAACTATGCCACCTGGTAAGAGATCAAGGTGTACAATAGTAATAGACTACAACTTAAGATATTTAAGTAATTGACTTTATATTGTTCTGAGATGCAACTATATGATTTTCTTTATTGTTTTAGGGTCATTTACACATTAATCATATACCTTACTTTCTTCCCATGATGTGTGGCAATAGTTTGTTTGAGATTAATTCTATATCAGGGGAGAATAATGGAGAAGCTTAATGAGTTCTTAGTAATTGATTCTCTCTAAAGTTTAAATTAACAAATAGTTAGAGATGTTATTGTTCTAGTTTGTTGAATGTAATGCCTCTCAAGTCCATTTTCACTTTTTGCATTATTTTCAGTGTTCAAAACTTTTTTATAGTGACCCTAAGTCATTTATGACATGCACTGACTAATAGTTCAGTCACCTGATCATTCATTTGGTTTTTGTGTGAGTTTTCATATTTAGGAGCTTTTGAAACTTGAATGGTTGACTTCGATCAAAACTTTAGGTAAATGGCTTCAGAATGAAATTGTGACGATTCTGTTAGCTTCAAAACATTGAGTTAGGTCTAGAAGGACCTTTGGTGTAAGCCCTAAGGCTTCTGGGCTCATTTTAAGTTGCCTTGTGGATTTGAGCTTAAAATAGAGCTTAGGTATGAGACTCGATCTTTGTTGAGATGACTTTCATTAAAGTTTTGACATCTCCATTGAGTTTGAGATGTCAAATTTGGTGGGGTAGCATAGTTTTCTTGCATGCACAAGTTTTGCAAAAGAATATCGAGCACCTGAGTGGAGTCCGTTAGGACTTAGCTCATTTGGCTAGTGCACTATTTTGGTGTAGCCGCTCAAGCAGGCTTGGCACCATTGAAGTAGTAACAACTTTAGTGGCCAGGGTGTCTCTTATGCAAGGCTCTCCAGCTAAGGGAAGTCGCTTTAGTGGCCTTGGCCTCGCTTAAGCAGTGGTTCCTTAAGAGGCTAGGAAGCCATTTTAATTGAGTAGCTAGCTACGCCTAGTCGCTTAAGTGGCAGATGTGTAGCTTTAGCGATGCCAATTAAGCAGCCAAAGTCAATACTTTAGCTGCATCAAATGGTGGTTATACCCATTTTTAGCCTCATTTCATAAGTTCTTGTTTAATAAATTTTCTTTAGGATCAGCTTGATTTTCAATGGGTTTTAGCTAGTTGTTGTGGGTTTTGGCTTGTTCAATAAATTTTCTTTAGGAGCTTGATTTTAATGGGTTTTAGCTAGCTGTTGTGAGTTTTGGCTGGGGATTTGTTTCAAGAGTTTGGTTTGCTCATTCATTACGCGTGTGAACTTGTTAGCCTTTTCATTTTTCTCCGTTTATCTTCAATGGAGAGGTGATGTTCTCGTGATTTCCTGATTCTGTTTTAGGTTGTTGAAAGCTTCAGATTATGCCTTTTTGGGGTAGAAGCTCATTGAGCCAAATGGGACCAATTGACGAAGTCAATTTTGGGATTCCCCGTATGGGTTGTACAATGCTATTTTGACTCGATTTTAGTCGCAGCTTTAATTATCGTAATGTTGGTGTGAAACATCCATGTTGACATTATGATCATTTATTTGATAGCGTGGGAGCAATTAGAGGTTGGTTGGAATGGTAAAACTCTGATTTAGTTGATTTTGGAGCGCGCATGATAGCCTTTGAGGGAGGCTATGACTTACCAATCTTAGATTGAGCTTGTGTTGGTAAATTCATGATATTTAGCCAATTTTGGGAGGGGTACTTAGTATGTATCATGTTTTATGGATATAATTCATGCCTTAGACTTCTTTTTGGGTAGTGTTTTTTTATGGAAATTGAGCATAAGAACCTTTTTACGTTGTTGGATCATGCCTTGTTGTAGCTATTTATCTAGTTGTATTGATTTTCGTGGCTTGTTCTTGGCATTTTCCTAGGTATGGCAGGTAATTGCTTTAGACTTGTAATTTTGAACCGTTATACCTTACCAATTCTATGACATAGCTTCGGATGACTTAAATCCCTGTAAACTGATATAGTAGACTTGGGCTCGATAGTATGGATCCTAAGTTAAGGGACAACTCAGCTCTTGTAACCTTTTATCCATAATTCCTTTATGTTTTGGCCCTGATGTGTTCTTTTGTGATTTTGGGCATTATAGGTTATGTTGATTCAACTCTTGGGTTTAGAGATGGAGGGAGTCCCTATTGAATCTAAAGGTTGTTTCTCTCTACGACACACTCTCACATGAAAAACATCATGTGACTTGGAAACATTCAGAGTCTATTAGCCATAATTTGAATCCCAGGTGCAAATCTTTAGCCATAGTTCGTGGCCCTGACACATCTCTTTTTTCCATGGTTTCAAGCCCTACCATATATATATTAGCAACATTTTTATTCCAGGTATACTTATATTAGTCAGGTCTGAGTCCTGGCAAGGTGATTCATTTTGATTCTTCGGGGTGCCTTTGCCATAGTTAAAGTCTAGCATCATTCGTTTCAGTTTTGGAGTACTTTTCATTTTACTTAGTATTATCTTTAGCTCTAATGTGTACTCATCAGGATTATGGGGATCCATTTGGGTTATTTAATTTCAAATGGTGCATGAGTGTACCTTCTAGGTTTATGGTGTCCTGCTAGGTTATATATAGGTGATTTATTTTAACACTTCACCCTTTCTAGACTCATGAGCTATATAGTTAGACTTTTAGCTATTTCTTTGTTTATATGACCTCTAGTCACTTTCTATTTCCTTGATTGTCATACTATATTTACTTTCCAAGCTCATTCAGCTTATGATGCCTACTGGGTATCTTTTGTTTTGGTACTCTTACTACACTCTACATCTATTTTCTTGATACAGATCCAAGTGTCGGCTGAGAATTGTGATTCGAGACTTTGTAGAGGCCTTCGAAAATTGAGGATGGGTTGATGGCATCTTATTTTGACTTATGTCTATTTGTATATAACTTTGACTAGTCTTTTGTATTCAAGACAAGTCTATACTTTTTGGTCTACTTTTGGGACTTGTATTCTTGTAGTAGCTTTGTACATTCATCCACCAAGTCGTGGGATTGGATCATGTACTCTTGTGTATATTTATATCTTGATGTCATTTCTCATTTTTTCTATGCTTTTCTTTATATTGTTATTAATTTCTTGTTGGTAGTTGATTCTGCCCAATATAATTATTACCTGTCATTCTGAGATATGGGTTGGATTACCTACTAGTTATTAATGGTATGTGTGATCATGACTTAATTCTTTTTATTGAAAAAGTTCACATCAAAGCCCCATGTTCGCTAGTGTAGTTGGTAAAAAGCTGGTGTATGTCTGGGAAAGTCATGTGGATCGATGCAGAGAAGTCTATATCCCATCTTTGTCAGGCTACATGACATCTTAAGATGATTCCTTCTTTTGGTTCACTATTGTGCATTTGATTATATATTCAGCTTCTGGAATCTTTCTTGTTTCATTCTTTGCAGGATGGCTTATATACCGGATTCAGTGACCGAGGGTGACACTCCTATGCCACCAGAGAGAGCATAAACTTGGTGATGAAGATGATCTCGAGGTTGGGTGAGAGCTGCATGACCAATTCAGGGTCGAGGTAGAAAGGCGACCTTGGATCCAATAGCATGACATCAACTAGCTCATATTATTCCCTATTGGTGGGGTTGGGACCAACACAGCTACCACCTAGGCTAGCTATGCCACCAGATTCATAGATGGTTGTTGCATAGTTATTGGCCATGCTAGTGGACATGTAGTAGGTTCCAGCTATGCCAGCACCACGGGTTCAACCTATAGTAACGACTCTATAAGTTAAGGTTCCACCAACACCCGTCACCTCAATCTGCTATCACACTTAGAGCTATGCCATTAGAGGTATGGAAAATGCTTCAAGTGTTTTTGAGATCAACTTGTCTGAGAATTTTTGGTGCTGGAGGGGAGGATGCATGTAAGTTTCGATGACATGTGAAGAGAATTTGTATACCTTGGGATTAATAGAGTCGAGAGGAGAATACTTTACCGGTCTTGACTGACCAGTCAGCAGTGGTGGCATTTACTTATGGAGTGCATACCAGTTGAGTCACCTTTTTGTCTTGGATGGAGTTTTTAGAGGCGTTTTTGTCCGAGGTGATACCAAGGAACATCAGGGATCAATTTTGTGATAAGTTTTCTAGGTTGGCTCAGGGATCCATGATCGTATAATAGTACATGGCTAGGTTTGACAAGCTCTCCAAGCATGATACCATGATTTTACCTACTGAGTAGGAGAAACTTTGTTGCTTCGCCTGTGGTTTGAAGTTGTAGATGCAAATTGAGACTGACTTTATAGCTTCCTTACACAAATCTTTCTTGGATGTTGTTGATAACACCTGTACTATAGAAGATCTCTGCTGCGAGGCTCTAGAGGCAGTAACAAAAACACTCATCACTAGGGAAACTATAGTATTTTATGGAAAAAGACTGAGTCTCCTACAAGAATGCTTGATTTTGATGTATGTTTGGGCATGGACTAGTTATCCCCTTAGCACGTAGTCTTAGATTATTTTGCTAAGATCGTTACCTTAGCCATGCCTTATATCCTTCCAGTTGTGTTGCAGGGTTCTTTTAGTCACACACCGATTGGGTTACTTATTATGTTTGGGCACAAAGATTGGTATATCCTTATCATGTTTTGCATACGTGATGTTAGTAAGGAAGGCCCTATTGTTGATTATATTCTTATTGTGCAAGAGTTCACAGATGTCTTCCTTACGATCTACCTAGCGTCCCTACCGTTTGACATTGATTTTGTTATTGAAATTAAGGAAGAAACTCATCTTATCTCTATTCCGCCGTCCCATATGACCCACACAAAGATAAACGAGCTTAATGTTTAACTTCATGATCTCTTGGGTAAGATATTCATTCATCATTTTTCCTTGGGGTGCCCCTGTTCTATTCGTGAAGATGAAGGATGGACTTAGCTTATGTGTATCAATTACAAGTAGCTACACAAGGTGATGGTGAAGAATAGATATCCTATGGATCATATCGATGATTTGTTTGATCATCTTTAGGGTGTCCTGGTGTTCTCTAAGATTGATTTGAGATTTGGTTATCATCAGTTGAAGATAAGGGAGGCAGACATCCCTAAGACAACTTTTAGGGCACGTTATGGTCATTATGAGTTCCTAGTGATGTCTTTTAGGTTGACCAATGTCCCAACAAAATTCATAGATTTGATGACGAGTGTGTTCAAGCTATATAAAGACTCATTGATCATAATTTTCATTGATGTCACTCTTGTAAACTCTTGGACTAGGGAGAAACACAATAAAAATTTTAGGACTGTGCTCCTGACTTTGAGAGATCATCGACTTTATGCAAAGTTCTTAAAGTGTGAGATTAGAATTGAGTCGGTAGATTTCTTGGGGAACGTGGTGTCCAAGGATAGCATTATGATTAATCTAGTGAAGATTGAGGCTATTAATAATTGGGCTAGGACCATTTCTATTACTGAGGTTCAGATATTCATTAGGTTAGTTGATTACTATAAACGGTTTATAGAGAGTTTATCATCAATTTAAGCACCACATACTAGGTTGACTCATCTTATAGTTCTTTTTAGGTGGTCAAATCAGTATGAGTTGAGCTTTCAGAAGCTCAATGAATTGGTTACTACTTTTCTTATTCTGACTTTTCAGTTAAGGGCAATGGCTTCAAAATGTCTTGCAACACATCCAACACCGTTTTAGGTTGTGTGTTGATGTAGTACATTTATGTGATTGCTTATGCGTCGAACAACTTAAAGTGCACGACTGCAACTACCTCACTAATAATTTGGAGTTGACGGTGGTAGTTTTTTTGCTTAAGATTCAGAGGCATAACCTTTATGGAGTTCAATGTGAGATTGATACTCATCAGAGGAGTTTTTAGTATATTATGAGTAGATTGACCTCAATTCGAGGCACCATAGGTGGATTGAGTTCCTAAAGAACTATGAACTCTCTATTCTATACCATCTAGGCTAGGTGAATGTGGTAGTGAATACCTTGAGTAAAAAAGGTTAAATATCATAGCAATCTTTGGATTTAGACGTTTATTTTTTAGGCAACATGACGATTTACCATGACGTTACATATTCTAGGCAGGTTCTAGTCTATGTAGGGGTTCAATTATCTTTAATGGAGTGGATTCGTGGTTGGATGTTTGAGGATGATGCGTTGCTAGCTATTTAAGATTGGGTTTTATAAGGTGACATCGGGCAAGAAAATTTGGATGTGTATGGTGTTCTGAGGTTTGATGGTCGTATTTGTGTTCCTAGAGTTAGAGACTTGATATAGTTGATTCTTTGTGAGGCCCATGATTCAAGATACTTTATTCATCCGAGTACAACAAACATGTATCATTATTTGAGGTAACACTTCTGGTGGAGTGGTATGATGATAGATATAGCGGACTATGTGTCTTATTGCTTGCGTTTCCAGCAGGTGAAGGTCGAGCATTTGAGGCTTGTTGGGGAGTTCTAGAGATTACCCATTCTAGAGTAGAAGCAGGAGCATTTCACTATGGCCTTTGTTATGGGGTCGCCTCAGACGTCTAGAGATGTGGATATAATTTGTTCATTGTGGATTGATTAACCAAATGATCATACTTTTTTCTGTGCATTCTTATTTTAGTGCCAAAAGGTTGACTCATGTCTATATTTGAGAGGTAGTTTTCGTTTATGGGGTGCCTGTGTTTATTATTGTGATGGGGTTTTTCGAGTTAATACTAGATTTTGGAGGACCTTTCGAGAGGAGTTGTGTACTTGAGTTAACTTTCGCACAACCATTCACCCACATACCGATGATCAGTCATAGTGTACTTTTAGTTTTTAAAGATATGTTGCGGGCATGTGTATTGGACTTTGATGGTCAATAGGACAAGTTCTTTGCCTTAACGGGTTTGGGTATGACAGTAACTACCACTTGATTATTCAGATGGCACCATTTGAGTCCTTGTATGGTAGGCATTGTCATACTCCAATTTGTTGGTTTGAGGCTTCGGTGCCTAGGCTACGTGGTACTAGTTTGCTTCAAAAGGCTTTGGATAGAGTTAAGGTGATTTAGGTTAGGATGAGGCCATCATGGAGTAGGCATAAGAGTTATGCTAGCCATAGGTGCTAGCCTCTGAGATTTGGAGTAAATGATCGGGTATTCCTTCGAGTATCACCTATGAAGGGCATGATGATATTTGGGAGGTGGGGAAAGATTAGCCCTTGGAATATATGGCAATTTGAGATTCTCTCGACTACTTGTGATGTTGTTAATGAGTTAGCCTTACCTTCAGCATTTTCAGCTATTCATTCAATTTTTCATGTTTTGATACTTCACCAGTATATTTTCGATAAGTCCCATGTGGTATGAAATGACTCAGTTCAATTGAATGACGATTTGACTTTTGTGGAGAACCAATTGGGATTTTTGAGATGTGAGGCGAAGGAATTTGAGTGACATTCATGTTGTTGAAGTTTGGTACAGGCACTGTTCAGTCAAGAACTCTACCTGGGAGATCAAGCACAAGATGTGACTTCAGTTTCCACACATGTTTAAGCCTTCAAGTTCTTCTTGACTATTTACTTTTGAGGACAAAAGTCCTTTTAGTAGTGGATGTTGTAATGATCCTTTAGGTCATTTCCTCTTTATTTTACTATTTTCTACATTTAGAGATTTCTTGTAGGAGATCAAAGTAATTTATAATTCGTTGGGACTGATAGTTTGGTCACCTGGTTGTTCATTTGATTTTTGTGAAATTTTTCATATTTTGGAGCTTTTGAAACTTGAATGGTTGACTTCAGTCATAATTGGAGGTAAACGGCCTTATAATTCATTTTTGATGAGTCTATTAGCTCCGGAACATTGATTTTGGTATATAAGGACCTTTGGCATTGGCTCATTCATCATATGTGTGAACCAGTAAGTTTCTTCCTTTTTCTCTGTTTTAGATTTGATAGTGATGTGTTGTTCTTGTGATTACATGATTATTTTAGGTTGTTGTAAAGAAACTCCTTGAGCCCAATGAGACAAATTGAAAGCGTCAATTTCAATATTCTCGATGTGGGTCTCACAATGTTGTTTTTGACTTGTTTTTAGTCCTGCCTTCAATTATTGTGATTTGGATTACAAAACGTCTATTTTGACAATGTTGTCATTTATTTGATAGTGTGGCAACAATCAGAGGTGGTTTGGATGTGTAAAACCCTAGTTTAGTTGATTTTGGAGCACATATGATCATCTTTGAGGTGGGCTACAACTTACCTATCTTATATTGGGCTTCTCTTTGTAAATTCATGTTGTTTAGTTTGTTTTGGGAGGGTTTCCTAGTATGTATCATGTTTAGTGGATATAATTCATGCACCAACCTTCTTTTCGGGTAGTTTTTGGGAAAATGAGCATGCCTACCTTGTTGTGTTGTTGTATCATGCCTTGTTGTAGCTATTTGTCTCGTTGTATTATTTTGATGGCTTGTTCTTGGCCTTTTCATAGGTGTAGGATAGTGAGTTCCTTTGACTTGGGATTTGGAGCCATTATGTCTTAGAAATTCTCCGATGTCACTTGGAGGGACTTAGCTCCCTGTAGATTTATATATCAAATTTTTGTTTTATAGTATGTATCCTAACCAACTCAGCTCTTGTAACCGTTCATCCATAACTTCCTTTATGTTTCGACCATGGTGTTCTTTTGTGATTTCAGACTTTGTTATTATACTAGATCGGGTATTAGGTTTTGAGCTATAGTGGTCTGTGGTGACTCTAAAGGTGGTTTTGCTCTATGATATGTTCCCGCATGAAGAGAGGCACGCAATTTTGAGACATTTGGAGTCTTTTAATCGTTTTTCGAGGCCTTGGCATATCTATTTTAGCCACGGTTCAAGGCTCAAGCTCATTTGTTTAGCCACCATTCAAGGCCCTGACACATATCTTTTAGCCACAATTCTAGGCCCTAGTATATCTCTATTAGTTGCGGTTTAGTCCGGGTGCACTTCTTTTAGTCGGGTTCGATTCCTAACATGATGGTTCATTTGGGTTCATTGGGGTTCCTTTTGCCGCAGTTTGAGTCTGGGGTAAGCCATTTCAGTTCTCAAATACTTTTTGACTTAGCTAGTATTATCTTTAGCTCTTTTGTATACTCATCGGGCTTATGGGTTCCACATGGGTTATTTACCTTCCAACTACACATGAGTGTACCTTATGGGCTTTTGAGGGTTAGTGAGGTTATACATAGCTTCTTTACTTTACTGCTTCATCCTTTACAGACTCGTGGGCTATATAGTTTGACTTTAAGTTATCGTTTCGTTTATATGACCACTAGTCATCGTTTATTTCCTGGCATTTTATACTGTATTTACTTTCTAAGTTCAGTCGGCATATGATGCCTACTTAGTAACTATTGTTTTGGTACTCATACATTCTGCACCTGTTTGTTGATGCAGATTTGAGAGTTATCCAACATCGTCGATTCAAGCATTTGTGGAGATATTTAAATATTGAAGGTAAGTTGATGGCTTCCTGGTTTGACTTATCTCCATATTAATTTAGTTTTGACTAGTCGTTTGTATTTCAGATAGGTTTGTAATTTTTGGTCTACTTTTGAGATTCGTACTTTTGTAGTAGCTTTATACTTCCATCCATGAGGTCGTAAGATTGGATTATATACTCTTGTGTGTATATATTGATGTCATTTCTTATTTCCGCTTTGCTTTCCTTTATGTTGTTAATAATTTCTCGTTGGTTGTTGATTCTGCCCAATATGCTTATTACTTATTCTTTCGAGATATAGATTGACTTACCTAGTGGTGGGTAATGGTAAGTGTCATCATAACTCGAGTTTCTCTGGTCAAGACATACAATATATTGTTATTAGCGATTTGCAGCTTTGTTGATAAAGGGTAAACAATAGAAAAGGTTCAGTTTTCTATCATCTAATTTGTTGTTTTTAGGAATAAAAAATGTGTGATTGTCTAGATAGAAGCACATATCTATAATTTCATATAGCTTTCATACAATCTCAACAAATTCTTATCGACAACAATTCAGGTAAGCTAATATGATACAACAATAGAGGTATTGGAGTTATACTTACTGTATTAGCACGATAATGAGTTATTAGGCTCTTGATGGGTGTGGATTTAGATTTCCTCACATCACCCCTAACAAAAGTAGAATAATTAACCTTTTAAAGATTTAAACTTAGATTGTGGTTTTAATCTATCTTGTGAGATTCAACCTACTAAAGGATAGATCCAAGAAAGGAAAACTGGTTGGTTATGATAAAATTACCTGAGAAAGTTAATTCGACATGATGAACAAACACCAATTTCTTTTTAACAAAAGTATAAGGACAGCTTTATTGATTTGGTACGATAGAGTCATCATGGAAGATTTAAGCTCTCAGACATCTCCTATAGTTTATCGATGCTTTGACTGTCGGAGTTTTCACTAGAAGCATCCAATATCTCGCTAACATACATTTTAGGTTTTTGTTTCTTGTTTTGGTTTGCTATTTGATTTTCTTGTTCTTTAGTTTTTATTTTATTGCTGAGTTTTTGTTGGGCTTTAGATTTTGGGCCAGTTCTTTGTATAGTTGTTTGCTTTTCTAATAAAGAATTTCTACCCAATGGATCTTTCAATTAAAAAAAGGCGCAACTTGACCACATCGCATAGAAAGTTGTTACAAACTTTAATGAAGTAGCAACATATGCTACGAAAACTAAATCTTAGGGATGTAGATTTATAAAAGAAAAACTATACGTTCTTTTTGTCAACCAATTTAGACACTCCATATTCTAATTAATTTTTTGAGCCTCAATTTGAAGCAATGTTGTAATAATTGTTTTACAACATTTAAAATATTTTTAAAATCTTTGCAAAGCAAGATTCATATAATTTCTACTTTTATAAACATTTGGAAAATTATTTTATTGTAACACCACATATTTCAAAAAGGGAATAACTTGCATAAATTTTGTATACTAGTTCAGGTCTATGAGACTAGGCTAGGTTGTAGAACTTTCTATGGGTCGTAGACCAGTCTTATAGAAAGTTGGAAAATAATTTTTTAAATTAAGTTCCAGTACCTTATCATACAATCGATCGGGACGGTCTATGGTATTGTCTATGGGTCGTAGGTATGCTCCGTAGAAGCAATCCAGACTTCTTGAAATTTTGAGGTTAAGGCTAAGTTCTACGAGTAGGGTCTACAGACCGTAGGAAGTCCTAAAGACCGTAGAAGGGTCCCGTCAAAAGTTAAGTAATTTAAGGTCCCACTACTTTGTATACGGTCCGTTTGTCAAAACCGTAGGCCAGTCCGATAGTTATTTCTTGGCGGTTTTTGGATCTTTTCCTACATGTTTTAAGCCTATACTATGTCGTTACACTCTATACGTGTTTCTTGATGCAAATATGAGCATTATCCGACATCGGTGATTTGAGCATATGTAGAGATCTTTGGTGATTGAAGGTAAGTTGATGGCGTCCTGGTTTGACTTATCTCCATCTTAATTTAGTTTTGAGCAGTCATCTGTATTTGAGACAGGTTTGTAATTTTTGGTCTACTTTTGAGATTCGTACTTCTTTAGTTGTTTTGTATTTCCATCCACTAGGTTGTGAGATTGGATTGTATATTCTTGTGTGTATATATTGATGTCATTTCTCATTTCTGCTTTGCTTTCCTTTACACTATTAATAGTTACTCTTTGGTTGTTGATTCTACCCAATATGCTTGTTACTTATCGTTTTGAGATATGGATTGACTTATCTACTTGTGGGTGATGGTAAGTGTCATCATGACTTGAGATCTGTGATGATGACATATAATTTATTGTTATTAGCATTTTGAAGCTTTGTTGATAAAAGGTAAACCATAGAAAAAGTTTAGTTTTCTAACATCTAATTTATTTATTTTCAGAATAAAAAATGTATGATTGTCTAGATAGAAGCACACATCTACAACTGCATATAGCTTTTATAAAATCTCAACAAATTTTCATCGACAACAATTCAGGTAAGCTGGTATGATACAACAAAAGGGGTATTGGAGGTATACTTACCATATTACCAGGCTAATGAGTTATTAGGCTCTTAACGGGTGTATATCTAGATTTCCTCACATCGTCTCCTAACAAAAACTAAATAATTATCCTTTGAAAGATTTTAACTTAGATTGTGGTATTAATTTATCTTGTGAGATTCAACCCATTAAAGGATAGATCCAAGAAAGCAAAACTAGTTGTTAATGATAAACTTACTTGAAACAGTTAATTCAATATAATGAACAAACATCGATTTCTTTTTAGTAAGAAAATAAGGAAATATTTATTGATTTTGTATGATAGCTTCATCACGGAAGATTATGCTTTGACTACCGAAGCTTTCACTGGAAGCATCTGGTATTTCTCTAACATCCATTATATATTTTTGTTTCTTGTTTTGTTTTGCTATTTGATTTTCTTATGTTTTAGTTTTATTTTTTTCTGATTTTTTGTTGGGCTTTAGATTTTGGGCTGGTCCTTTGTATAGTTGTTTGCTTTGCTAATAAAGATTTTGACCCAATGGGTCTTTCAATAAAAAAGTGCAACTCGACCACATTACATAAAAAGTTGTAACAAACTTTAATGAAGTAGTGGCATATGCTACAACAACTTCAAATTTTCAATGATGTAAATATTAAAAAGAAAAACTGCACGTGCTTGTTCAAAACCAATTTAGACCCTCCATATTCTAATTATTCTTTTGAGCCTTTTCAATTTCAAACAATGTTGTAATAATTGTTTTACAAAATTTAAAATACTTTTAAAATCATTGCAAGGCAAGATCTATATACTTTCTACTTTCATAGATATTTGGAAAATTATTTTATTGTAACACAACAAATTTCAAAAAGGGAATACGTTGCATAATTTTTTTCTAATGGTTCAGGTGTACGAGACCAGTCTACTATTCGTAGAACTTTCTACGGGTTGTAGAATAGTCTCATAGAAAGTTGGAAAATTATTTTTAAAATCAAGTTCCAGTACCTTATCCTACGATCGACCAGGACTGTCCATTGTATGGTCTATGGGTCATAAGTGTGTTCCGTGGAAGCAATTTGAATTAGTGAAATTTAGGGTTAAGGTTGAGTTCTACTAGTAGGGTCTACGGGCCGAAGAAAGTCCTATGGACCGTAGAAGGGTCCTGTCAAAAGTTGAGTAATTTTAAGATCCTAGGACTTGGTCTTCCATTGACCAGTACGAACCATAGAAAGTTCTGTGGTCTGTAGATCAATATCGTAGACTAGTCTGACTTTTATTTCCTAGGGGATTTTGGGTCTTTTCTAAAATATTTTAATTCTATACTATGTCATTTCAGTGTAATGACCCTAAAGGTCATTTTTGGAAATTTTCATAAAATGACCGTTTTACCCCTCCCGATAGTTGCCCCGAGTCCTAATTGTTGTATTTCCAAAGTTGGTTTGAAGGAAAATTGATGAAAAGTTGAGTTTTTGGAAAGTTGAGTTTTTAAGAGTTAAAGTTTGGTTAAAAGTGCTATTTCGAGTCATTTGGAGTTTCGAGACTCGAATCTGATTTTCGTCGATTCCAGCGGTTTTAGAATGTCGAAACGAGTCTATGAGAATTTACGGAGTCGAATTTGGAGTTAAAACGAAGATTTGAGGTCCTAAGTTGCAAGAATTGTGAAATTTTGATCAAGAGTTGACTTTGGTCAACAAACGAGGTTCCGGTGCTCGAAATGGAATTCCGAGGGCACCATTGGATTCAGGGGGTGATTCTAAGTCTAGAATGAGTCTAGGTTGAATTTTAGAGGCCCAGAGTGCGTTTCGAGTTTTTGAGCCTAAAGTCAGTTTCTTGACGCCTTATTGGATACCGGGTCAAGTAGACCTCGAATTCAAATTCCGACAATTTCATTGAGTCTGATATGTCATTTTCAAGCTAGTAGCATATTTGGTTTGTGTTCGGGAAGTGCCAAATGAGTTTTGGGTGAGCTTTTAAGCTTCTTGGATGCTTTGACACTATTTCAGCAAATTGTGGCAACTAAAGGGTTCATTATTAGTTTTAAAGGTCAAAAAATTATTCCGAAGGTTCTGAAATTTTGAACATGAATTAGAGGACTTATCTGAAAATTTTTGTGTATTTTCGCTAACCCGAGATTGGACTTTTATCGCAAATAAGAAATAATTGTTTACCGAGTAGAAATGATATTTGACTGGGCAAACGAGCATGAAATTGAGCTCCGATTGAACGAGCAGGTCCATATCATTATTTGAAACATTTACAAAAAAGAATCGGGTCATTTCACTATCGTATGAGGAAATTATGGTCTTTTTAGTGAAAGATTAACTGCTGTTTTTCTGGTGCATAACAGTCATGTACTGTTATAAAAATCTCAAACTGTGTTCTTTTGGTATTTTGAGCATATCGGGAGTTCTAGAGATCGGAATGGAGTGATTCTTACGTGTTTCTTCTTGAATTAATATGAGGGTTAGTAATCCATCTTCAATTCAACATTTTCTCATAATTTCTTTATCTGGTTTTTTTTCCTATCCATAAATCTCTTGGGAAAAATTGGGGTTTTATCGATTTGGACTCCCTTTTTGATGAAAAAGGTATATTTACGATCCTTATGTTATGGATAAACTGATTTGAACATAAAATTATTGATTCATCGATTATTTTTATCATATTAACCGCGTACAATTTGGACTTTCCCGGTAAAGTTAAAGTTTGATAAATTGAGAATTTCAAGGTCGATCTTAACTCCGTTTTTGATGAAATTTCATATTTGAACTTATCTAAGCATGGGTAATATGTTTTTCAAGAGATATTTTATTTTCGAGTAAGGGTTTCGGATCCGAATATTTTAGGCTTCTTCAAGAACGTGGATTTTCCTTCAAATTGAGTTTTTGAATTGATTTCAACTCCGTTTTCAAATTGGTTTTCACCATTAGCTTCCAAATACTTTAAGGATCATTTTACATAAAAAATTTCCAGATTTGGGTATCATTTTCCGGTATGAAACTTTTGGACCGTTTTGTCCTTTTTCCCTAAATTTCTTGATTTTGGTGTCATTGAACTCGAATTGTGATTGTGAATAATTGTTTGAATAAATTATCGTGATCCGGATTATTCTCGAAAAGGAAAGGGCTCAAGTCAAGTAACTTTTGGAGTTCATTTTAAGGCAAGTGCCTTCCAAACTTTGTAAAACTCTTAGACTACGCATGACTACTTTCCTAATTGTGTTGGGGAGTAATGGGGATTGAGGATGGGCTTTATTTGTTGATTGAAATTGTTGTAAATGAAAAATGGGGAATAAAACGAGCTAAATGTATTATATGTGACTTGAATTGGTTGAATAAGTCATGTGATAACTGATATTGAGGGGATAGAAGAGCATGAGTAGGCTATGATTGATACATACATTGATGTTGAGACAGATGATGTGTAATACTATGATGTGGTCGTGATATGGTTGTGATTGAGACAGGTGATGTGTAATACTATGATGTGGCCGTGATATGGTTGTGAATGAGACAGGTGATGTGTAATACTATAAGGTGGTCGTGATATGGTTGTGATTGAGACAGGTGATGTGTAATACTATGATGTGGTCGTGATACGGTTGTGATTGAGACAGATGATATGTAATACTATGATATGATCGTGATATGATTGTAATTGTTGACATGTGCATATTCATTATT
>NC_064284.1:30665473-30764233 GCF_019186545.1 Solanum stenotomum
TGTTTGTAGCTGCTAGTTTTGCTTAGTTTAGAGTTACTTGCAAGTACCTGTGGTTTTCGGTTGTCACCCTTGCTTCTACACAATTGTGTAGGTTGACAGCTCTCTCAGATTCGGCTTAGTATTTTCTTTAGCAGATTGAGCTTCGGGACATACTCGAGAGATAGCGGTTCATTCCAGACGTGCCCTTGAGTTATCTTTACTTTCAGTTTTGTTCTATTCGAGAACTATACTCTGAGACTTGTATATTTTTATTCGAATTCTGTATTTTGAGGTTTGTACATGTGACAACCAAATTCTGGGTAGTGTTGAGTCTTAATTAAAGTCTTTCGCTTATTTATTATCTTTTATTCTCGTATTTCTACTTCTCTATCGTTGTGGTTGGGTTAGGCTGACGTGTCCGGTGGGAAATGGACACGTGCCATCACATCCGGATTTGGGATATGACAAAAATGGTATCAGATCCCAGGTTCATAGGTCTTACGTGTACAAGCCAAGTCTAAGTAGCGTCTCGAGGATCGGTACGGAGACGTATGTACTTATCTTCGAGAGGCTATGGTGACTTTTAGGAAAGATCTTTATCACCTGATTCTCTATCGTGCATCCTTGATCCGATCTAATTCTTATCACTTCACTCTATTGTTTCTCTCATTGTAATGACTCGTGGTTGGTCCTGCGTGGGTGCTAGTTTAGGTATCATCACGTGATTTTAGTGTTTGATCTGGTTTTGATGCGAAGGTGATAGGCTTGTGGAAAGGAAGTGTGATCAGACATGGAATTCTCTTCGAGACGAGTGAGTAAGGTTGTGGCCAAGGGATGTTTTTTGAGTTTATGGTATTGGAAGATGAACATTTATTAAAAGACTTCAGGAACGTCTTATTTCTCCGGTCATTTATTCAACAACAAGAATAGTGCTTGTGTGACTTATACGACGGAAGTGGCTAGACAATGAAAAATGATGTCAGTAAGAGAATGACTATGTTGAGAGTGCTGCGACTTTGGAAACTATAGTTTGTGATGTTTGTCGTAAGGGAATGGATTGCGTAGTATATTATGATGATGAAGTTGCACCAACCAAAATCAGAAGTTCTATGGTGGTTTTATAGTGTGGGTGTATATCATTACAGGGTCATTGTATGGCAACTACGACAGTACTCGTGTTATCTTGTTTAGGGTTATGGACTATGTTATTTCTGCCATCGATCGGGCTTACGTAATTGTGCATATCATTTTCGACGGGAGACTGAAGTGCTTTGGTAATGTTTTGCAACTATTTAATGAGTGTAAATGAACAAGTTGTTTGAGTACGACCTTTTCAATGGATCTGATGTCTTCTAGTGGTGGATTTAGCGATTGTTCATGATGTGGTACTAGTGATATATGGAAGCGGAGAAATCTGAGGTGTCAGCTGTTTCACCTAATCGGGTCAGAAGTTTGATATTGCATTCTCGATTGAGAAATCAAGTGGTTGCTACTATGAATGCTTGAGTTAAACATTAATTATAAGGAAAGCTATAGTGGTGGATCGAGTGAATCGATCCTGTCTTGTTTCTAGGACAAGGTACGGCCCTTGGGTGGTCATGATTATATTGGGAACTAATGACTTCATGATGAGTCAAAAGAAATGGGCAACAATAAGCCATGGATGAAGAAAGTTTTAACAAGTATACTCGTGTAAAGGCAATTAAGGATTTTAGCGAGAAGGTACGATTAAAAAGGAATCGGGTTGGTTTTGTCAAGATGTGGTTGGCAAGGTAAGAGATGATTGGTTGTATCAACTTTTTAGCCATTGGAAGGACTTTTTGCATGGTTTGAGTTGTAGCAGTTAAATACTTGTGATTACAGAAGAGTTCGACGAAGTTTCATTTGAGAAGTTTGACTTAAGGTAAAAGGTAATATGCGATGGATATAAGTTAAGAGATGTGAAGGAATAAGACATCACGTGTGGATCCTTAGTTTGAAGTTGAGGATTGTGTAAATTTCTGCTTTTATGTTAGATATGACAATGCAAGGTGGACTGGTTCAGCATAATTGTATGATGTGTTATCAGCTACTTTCTGAACACTTGGTATTGGTGTTGGTGGTAAACGTTGATGTATGAGGAATTCTGCAGTTTTTGAATTGGTTTGAATTGTTCAGCTTATGGTAGGTGGCTTACGAGTGTCCAACCGGAAGGACTTATAGCTCTACATGGTTATTGAGGATTTTAAACTGGGTTGATAACTCTATTTATGGAATTATCAGACTGTTGTAATGCGTTACATAGATCATTGATGGTAAATAGAGGTTGTGTGCTCATAGTATACGGAATTATTGGAGTGACCAAGAACTGCTTCAAGTTTCAGCATGAGATATATGATGGTTTGAATAATAGTTGAAGCTAGGTAAGTAAAGGATCGCGTGTAATCGATATTGGTCGTGATTTAATAGTTCTATCTCAATGAAAAGGTACTATGATATTTAGAACTTGGATTATTAGCGATTGGGTGAGACCCATATCGATCGTGGAATGCTTCAATGGAAGGAGGAAGGACCATAATTCAAAATTTTGGAAGCAACGATGTGTTTCTAAGAGTGACTGGATACTAGTGGCCGTCTGAGGGTAAAGTAACTGGCTGGTGTGACTATGATGTTCTGGTAGTATTGATATTGTTGGCTTTAATGGATTATTGTAAAGAGTATGAGAAAATGGATAAATTGAGTATGTCTATGATTGTTATGAGGCCGGATTGGCTGATTGTGAAGTCAGACGAATGGGAAGGTGTGTTATGGACATCGTGGAAGGGATATCTTGGGTTGTTCAATTTCGGTTTTGTATATTCTTATGTGACCACCTACCTCATTTTAGACATGGTTTTGGATTATGATTCTCTGTCTATGTTCAGACGTGTCTTTACTTTTGTGGGTGGATGCCTAGTAGTGAATCGGATGGACCGATTCATGCTCTCTTGGCAGAATAGAATACTTGTGTGGGTGGGCCGATTCAGAGATAATGGGTTCGATGTGGTATTGGGGTGGTGGAAGGTTTTTGAAAGTTCTACAAGTGTCATCTTGCTTTTGGAAAGGTATAGAGAGGCTACCGTATGTGGCTATAGTTTTTGGCTATTTTGGTATTTATCTTGCCCATGTATGCATGGTTCAGCTAGGTGTGGTTCGATGCTTAGGTGACCCGTGGGCCTAGTTTTTCTGTTGTTGGAGTTGTCTACAATTACAGATCCTACTTCAGTATTTTGGTGGCATCCTTAGAGGTTTTATATGCTTGGATGGGTCGATCATCAGTTGGATACTTGATCATTTCTATCTGTGGGTTAGATAAGCGTGATTATTCCAAGATGGGTGCTCGATGGATATGCATCAGATTAGTATGACTCAGACTTGTGGAAATGTGGTAATGAGAATGGAATTTTTTCTAGAGTCGGTGATGGTTCGTGTGTTGTGAGAGCTTGGTGACTGATTTAGGTTCATCCTTGATTTTTCTGTGGTTAATGATTTCGAAATTTTTCTCGTGGTTACATGATTAGGGGTTTGTCATGGTAAATATGTTGTGGTTTTGAGATCTTAGATTCAGATTCAGTCTTTGAGTTAGTCGGTGGTTTGAAATAACCCTTTGAGGGTTAAGTTGTCAAGATTGATTTGGGAATCCTTTTTATGGATTTTTGGGATAAGGTTTAAGAATGGGTTCGTTTGAAGTAGTAATTATTGAGTTCGAAAATTTCACCTCGGGGTTGATAGCGTTGAGTATTTTTGCCTTCTTCTACTTTATGTTCGAGGACGAACATGATTTTTAGTGGTGAATAATGTAATGACCCTAAAGGTCATTTTTGGAAATTTTCATAAAATGACCATTTTACCCCTCCCGATAGTTGCCCCGAGTCCTAATTGTTGTATTTTCAAAGTTGGTTTGAAGGAAAATTGATGAAAAGTTGAGTTTTTAAGAGTTAAAGTTTGGTTAAAAGTGCTATTTCGAGTCATTTGGAGTTTCGAGACTCGAATCGGATTTCTGTCGATTCTAGTGGTTTTAGAATGTCGAAACGGGTCTATGAGAATTTACGGAATCGAATTTGGAGTTAAAACGAAGATTTGAGGTCCTAAGTTGCAAGAATTGTGAAATTTTGATCAAGAGTTGACTTTGGTCAACAAACGAGATTTCGGTGCTCGAAATGGAATTCCGAGGGCACCGTTGGATTCAGGGGGTGATTCTAAGTCTAGAATGAGTCTTGGTTGAATTTTTAGAGGCCCCGAGTGCGTTTCGAGTTTTTGAGCCTAAAGTTAGTTTCTTGACGCCTTATCGGATACCGGGTCAAGGAGACCTCGAATTCAAATTCCGACGATTTCATTGAGTCCGAAATGTCATTTTCAAGCTAGTAGCATATTTGGTTTGTGTTCGGGAAGTGCCAAATGAGTTTTGGGTGAGCTTTTAAGCTTCTTGGATGCTTTGACACTATTTCAGCAAATTGTGGCAACTAAAGGGTTCATTATTAGTTTTAAAGGTCAAAAAATTATTCCGAAGGTTCTGAAATTTTGAGCATGAATTATAGGACTTATCTGCAAATTTTTGTGCATTTTCGCTAACCCGAGATTGGACTTTTATCGCAAATAAGAAATAATTGTTTACCTAGTAGAAATGATATTTGACTGGGCAAACGAGCATGAAATTGAGCTCCGATTGAACGAGCAGGTCCGTATCATTATTTAAGACATTTACAAAAAAGAATCGGGTCATTTCACTATCGTATTAGGAAATTACGGCCTTTTTAGTGAAAGATTAACTGCTGTTTTTAGTGAAAGATTAACTGCTGTTTTTCTGGTGCATAACAGCCATGTACTGTTATAAAAATCTCAGATTGTGTTCTTTTGGTATTTTGAGCATATCGGGAGTTCTAGAGATCTGAATGGAATGATTCTTACAAGTTTATTCTTGAATTAATATGAGGGTTAGTATTCAATCTTCAATTTCACATTTTCTCATAATTTCTTTAACTGGCTTTTTTTCCTATCCGTAAATCTCATGGGAAAAATTGGGGTTTTATCGATTTGGACTCCCTTTTTGATGAAAAAGGTATATTTACGATTCTTATGTTATGAGTAAAGTGATTTTAACATAAAATTATTGATTCATCGATTATTTTTATCATATTAACCGCGTACAATTTGGACTTTCCCAGTAAAGTTAAAGTTTGATAAATTGAGAATTTCAAGGTTGATCTTAACTCCGTTTTTGATGAAATTTCATATTTAAACTTATCTAAGCATGGGTAAGATGTTTTTCAAGAGATATTTCATTTTTCGAGTCGGGGTTTCAGATCCGAATATTTTAGGCTTCTTCAAGAACGTGGATTTTCCTTCAAATTGAGTTTGTGAATTGATTTCAATTCCGTTTTCAAATTGGTTTTCACCATTAGCTTCCAAATACTTTAAGGATCATTTTACATAAAAAATTTCCAGATTTGGGTATCGTTTTCCGGTATGAGACTTTTGGACCGTTTTGTCCCTTTTCCCTAAATTTCTTGATTTTGGTGTCATTGGACTCGAATTGTGATTGTGAATAATTGTTTGAATAGATTATCATGATCCGGATTATACTCGGAAAGGAAAGGGCTCAAGTCTAGTAACTTTTGGAGTTCGTTTTAAGGCAAGTGACTTCCAAACTTTGTAAAACTCTTAGACTATGCATGACTACTTTCCTAATTGTGTTGGGGAGTAATGGGGATTGAGGATGGGTTTTATTTGTTGATTGAAATTGTTGTAAATGAAAGATGGGGAATAAAATGAGCTAAATGTGTTATATGTGACTTGAATTTGTTGAATAAGTCATGTGCTAACTGATATTGAGGGGATAGAAGAGCATGAGTAGGCTATGATTGATACATACATTGATGTTGAGACAGATGATGTGTAATACTATGATGTGGTCGTGATATGGTTGTGATTGAGACAGGTGATGTGTAATACTATGATGTGGCCATGATATGGTTGTGATTGAGACATATGATGTGTAATACTATAATGTGGTCGTGATATGGTTGTGATTGAGACAGGTGATGTGTAATACAATGATGTGGTCGTGATACAATTGTGATTGAGACATATGATGTGTAATACTATGATATGATCGTGTTATGATTGTGATTGATGACATGTGCATATTCATTATTCATCCCATGTGTGAACTATCTGTTGCATGAGTTTTGAGACACTGATATGAGGATGGATGGATATGAGACATAGTTGAGACTAGCTCCGGCTAGAGATATATGAGATGGACTAGCTCCGGCTAGCGATTTGGATGCCGATGGGATCTGGTTCCGGCGGTGATACATGGTCCATGTGTGGCCCCCATGGGTTCTGATTTGAGTATTCAGCACGGACTGATTACGTCAACAGATCTGTATCGTAGGACATACATGCATCACGACTACATGACATCGTTATTGCATTTTGTATCGCATTTGCCTTATCTTTGTTTGTGATGTGTGGATTGTATCGGTTTACCCTTCTTATGTGGAATTTGATCTACTTGCTCTTATTTGTTGATCTGAGGTTGATGAGGATATACTGTTGGTTCTGGCTGTTGAATATGATCTGTTTAGTATAGGTTGGTTGGTTTGCTGGTAGATTGATGTTTCGGTGGTTTGGTTGGGATTGAAAAGAGTTGTTTGTAGCTGCTAGTTTTGCTTAGTTTAGAGTTACTTGCGAGTACCTGTGGTTTTCGGTACTCACCCTTGCTTCTACACAATTGTGTAGGTTGACAGCTCTCTCAGATTCGGCTTAGTATTTTCTTTAGCAGATTGAGCTTCGGGACATACTCGAGAGGTAGCGGTTCATTCCAGACGTGCCCTTGAGTTATCTTTACTTTCAGTTTTGTTCTATTCGAGAACTATTCTCTGAGATTTGTATATTTTTATTCGAATTCTGTATTTAGAGGTTTGTACATGTGACAACCAAATTCTGGGTAGTGTTGAGTCTTAATTAAAGTCTTCCGCTTATTTATTATCTTTTATTCTCGTATTTCTACTTCTCTATCGTTGTGGTTGGGTTAGGCTGACATGTCCGGTGGGAAATGGACACGTGCCATCACATCCGGATTTGGGGTGTGATGTTTAGCCTCTACCCTAAGTCCTATATAAATACTTTAAGTCCTACATCTACCCACTTTAAACCTACTCCGGTATTTTCCCAAAACTCAGCCAAATTAATTCTCCCAAATTCTCTCTCAACCTAAGAAAGAAAAAGAAGCTAGGGTTCACTCCTAGTTCTTCAAATCACTATTCATCTTGGGATTTGAGTAGAAAGGTATGTGGGTATTCACCCATGGAGTCCATTCCTCCATGGGGTTTCCAAGGTTTTCAATTTTAATTGATCAAATTAGGGTTCTTCTTAATTCTACATGAGTTTCATTCAATTATGATTTTATTGTTGTTTAAGTCTTCCATTGCATGATTTAATGTAAATTACATGATATCTAGTTGAAATTATATGAACTCAAGCATGATCCATGACTTTCAATTATGAGCTTGTGAAAAATCCATAAATTCCCGAACTATGAATTTTGAAGGATTATGCATGCCTTATGAAAATGATGTTTACGATGATATGGTGCTTTTAGATGAAAGTATCGATGTTATTGTGAAACGTTTTCTCACATACGAATATGATCATGATTATGAAAGAAATTTCTCACATATGGATTCACAATAGTGAAAGGTTTTCTCACCTATGATATTTGATTTTTATCTATTCCGTTCGCATTTAGACTAAGCACCAAGAGGGCTTTGAGGTGGATGCTCAAATAGGGTAATCTCTAGTAGCAACCTCTTGTCTATAACTACGTGCCCCCATAGGATTGTCGTTCATGATCTAGCCAGCGGATCCACTTTAGAAAAATATGATGTGTGCGGATTTTACATTGGAAAGTAGAATCCCCTTCTTTCGGTATGAGGGACATATCGACTCCATGATATAACTCTCATGGTCTTATTGTCAATTTAAACTAATATCCCACAAATACGATTATGTTTCTTCAAATGCTTTTCTTATATCTCCTATTTTAAACGCATTGATCATATCTCATGAAATATATGTTGTTGCTTCTTTAAGCCTTTAAATGTTCAATTGTTGGTCATGCATTTCATGTTTAAGATATTCATGTCATCATGTCTAGTTATGCATATTGCCCCATTCTTAGTACATTCCATGTACTAATGCATATTTATGCCTACATTCTCTCATTATTGTAGGGTTTGGAGCTCCTACCTCTCACACTCATGATTAGTTAATCATTCTATCAAATTCAAGAGTTGGTGAGTCTTTTGTTACGAGGACCAATAAATTTTTACGTACTTTATGTCTTTCTAGTTTTTGGATTATGTATGTGGTGTATGTGTTACATCCGAACCACTTCTTATGATGTTTAGATGGCTTGTTGAGATTATTTTAGACTTCCATTTTGTCAAACTCTTTTAGAATATGAAAATGCTACTTTTGAAATATTTGTTTCTATTATCTTGTATAATATATGCTAAGTGGCTTGTATAGGGTCTTTCGGGGTTCTATACACCATGTTACACCTAGGGTATACTTTGCGTCGTGACATTTAAAAATGGCATGACCCCAATTCTCTGGTCATAATAACACCTACTACCTCCTACCATAGGTAAGCCAAACTCATATCCCAGAACCAGGAGTAATGGGCTATCATGGGGAAGAAACCATAAGGGGAGCGTGGAGCGATATCAAACAAAGAAACAGAATGAAACACAAATATATTTACAACAAAAGTCAAACCATTAAGTAACTAAGGCTCAATCCAACAGATTATACACAATTATGGTCAAACAATAGCCTAGTTGGTCCCCTATAAGCTCGGAAGGTAGAAGCAACAAACATAACCCAACCAACCCCCCCTCCCCATAAGACCGGTGGGTCAAACAATAATCAATTATACTTATGATAGTTAATGCATATCAATATTGGGAATGCAATAGAAACCAACTAACCCATCAAAATCAAGTGCCACACAACAATATATACATCTACGTTCTCCCCCTGGCATCTTGGTAAGACCTATGTGAATACCCTCATCTGGCTTAATGTGTCACACGGCTAGAGTGACTCACAGGGGACTTAGAAGTCTGTATACACTTTGTTTTCCCGATAAACAGCTTTCAAATATATTTTTCGTGATACCGGATATGCTTCGTCATGGTAATAGATTGAATTAAGTGGCAAATGAAGAATTGGATACATACTAATAGCGTGAAAAGAAGATACTCCTAGAAAATAAGAATGAGAGAAAAAATGGAATTCATGCAATTTTTTTAATACTTTTTCGAGTTTATAATAGGGAAAACTACATCAATTCCACTAGTTTAGGTCCTAATTACTAAGATTCCCAATAGTTTCAAATATTACTTCTTCTACCATATTTCATGCTTAGGATACATGAGTTGCGAGATACATGTATTTGCCGAACTTTAAAATTGAGATACATATTCTATTTGTTTAAAATAATTGGTTGTAACTGATTTTCTTAATTATAGGAGTAATTGAGGATTTTCAGTATACATGCACAATTAATTTTGGAAATTTAAATTAATCAAATCCCTTAATATAGGGTATCTATGTTTAATTAATTTCATTGTATTATTCTTTGAAATAATAAATTCATTAATATTATTAATAAAAAGAAAAAGCATGTATTTCTTGGTCATATAATTTGATTAGTTTCATTTTATTACTCTTAAAATAATAAAATCATTAATTTGAGGTATCTTTTATCAATATATGATGTATCCAATAAACTAAACACTTACATACATGAATATCATACAAGTACATTCAAATATATCATAGAACTATCTAGTACTAATTTCTTGTACTTGTTATATGTGTTTAGTATTAATTTCTTGTACTTGTTATATGTATTTAGTATTAATTTCATATATCTATTTATATAATCTAATATTAATTTGATGTATCTTTTATATGTATCTAGTATTAATTTGATGTACCAACTATCAATTTCATGCATTACATTCAAAAACATGTATCTCGGATACATAGTTAGCACATACATATAATTATGTGTATCTAAATATGAAATATAATTGAAAAGCACAAATTTAGGAACAAACCATAATGGTATAGTATATGTCTTATCATTAATCATAAAAAAAAGTAAAAAGTTTCAAAAATCTTCCTTTTTTTGAACATGTGAATTTTTTTCTCATAGATACATATAATCTTAACTCAGATACATGAACTCTTAACTAGTTATATGTACACCTAATGTGTATCCAACATTGTTGCATATCTAATGGTGGATTTATTATGTTATTTAAAGCTTGACATAATTCTTCCATTTTGATTGGATCATTCCTATACTTAGAACTCTTCTCAGCTTGAATGTTGGCGGCTGAAGAGTCAGTCCCTGCAATGAGAAATTCATAAATGAAAATAAACAAATAAAAGTGGTTTGATTTAGTATAATAGTGTTAATGTGTAGTACATTTAACAAGAATCATCCAATTTTGAGAACCTATTTTGACAATGGTCAGCCATTAAAGTGTTTGAGAAACAACAAAATCAAAAAATATAAAACGTAATTTGTAAAACTTTTTAAAATTGATCTTTAGAACACTATGAATTGTAACTCAGATACAAAACCAAGATACATGAGAATAATAAAACAATAGAAACAAACCTATATGCATGATGTTGATTTGAACATGCAAACATGTATTGAGAGGATGAGGGAAGAAAAAGGACCGGTGGATGTGGGGGTGGGAACGATAGATGTGAATAGAAAAAAATGACTTGTCAATCGACCATTAATTAAGGAATTAAATTTAAGATAATTATTTAATACCATATTTAAGTGATTTGTGTATCTGATTTAAATCTTTTAAAATATATGGTATAAATATTTAAAGTGGTAGTATATGTAATTGTTTTAAACTAGAGATAAGTATAGTAAATACAGTAGTGATATATGTATAGTTATTTAGTTTTTCCTTAATATTAATTGTTTGAAGTTTTTATTAAAATTTCTATACATGTAATAAAATCTTTTATATTTGAAATATTTAACTACAATTAATTATGTAGTTGAATTTGATCTTATCATGTAATTTTCTCGATCTTCCCCAACACTTAGGGTGTGTTTGGTATGAAGGAAAATGTTTTTCTAGAAAAATGTTTTCTTGGAAAACAAATATATTTTTGACTTATTTTCTCATGTTTGTTTGGTGAGTAGAAAATATTTTTCAAAACATATTTTTTAGTGTTTGATTTATGAATGAAAAATATTTTTGAGAAAATATCTTTTATTTTTACTAGAGAGTAGAAAATAATTTTTGAATTGAAATTGAAAATATTTTTTAAAAAATTAATTTATTTTTTTAGGGGGAGGGTGGGGTGGTAGGGGATGGGGCTGGGGGGTTGGTAGTGGGGCTGGCCTGGGGGTCAGGGGTAGTGTCACGCCCCCGAGACGCGGACACGGGACCTAGGACCACAGGTGATCCCAAGCTAACTCTGCTGGCATGATCATAAGCATACTAAAGATAATAAACTGATGCGGAGGCTAAATCATAAATAAATCTGAAAAGATGGGGAATACCCATATACTATACCTGAATATATCAAATATGAGAGTTTAATACAAAAGAAATATCAAACTCAAAATACTAAGCTGAATCTAACTATGTCTGAAAATAGCCTCTAACTGACTAGAAATGCTGGGACAAACCCCAACAAGGTCTAGCAAAACCGAAACTAAAGACTAAAAGCGATAAAGATAGACATGTCACTAGTCCTCGAAGAATGAGGACTCACCACTGTTGCTGCTGAACTAGAGATCGGGAATCGATCTAAGCGTGATTTGGATGCTGAGAACCTGAACCTACATCACGAGAAGATGTAGCGCACGAATACATCAGTACTTGAAAGGTACTGAGCATACAGGATAGAGTAAAGCTGAAATAACATATAACTGAACAAAGCAATGAAGCAATAAAATAATCTGAACATGATATAGATACTGAAAATACTGAATACTGAGCTAACTGATGCAATGACCAAATTTATAACATGCTGAGATTGAATACTGACTGTACTGTAATATGGTCAATACAATATAGTATGACTGAACCGTGGGAGCTACTAATAACCGACATAAAACCACATGAGCTAAATGTGGAGTCCGATGTATACGCCCCATCGAGAGGACCCAATATACCCGGCGAAAGGTATAGAGGCATGACTAGATTGCTCACTAAACTGATGTTGCCCATAGAAGGGACTTACACCTACGTGGCTCGTAGTTCTGGGACTATATGGGTACGCTGAAACCCTAGTCCAACTCGGTATTATGCTACTCCCAATAGATTAAGTGGTTAACACATTATGACAGAGTTTCTGTAAATATTGGATAGCTCGAAACTGAACACGCAAACTGAGAATGCAACAATTAATCTGATAATGATGCATTCATAAACTAAGGCATGTATAACTGAATATATTATGACTGAAATACTGAATAACTCAAAATACTGACATGTAGATACTCATAATTGAAAACCCTTTTTTTGAAAACAACTCAACATCATATTATACTATGATCATTGATGACTTGGGAAGTCATACTGCATAAACATTGATGGTATATCTAGATACCATACTATTCATACATTGATGACCTACTCAATTGTCATACTAATCATGTTTTAGAAGCTCTTTCTCAAAACTCATCTTAACTTTCTCAAAAACTCAATTGAAAATTCAAGTGTTGTCTTAAAGAAAAGCTTCTCAAGATTTATAACTCAAAATAGGGTTTATGCTGAAATATGCTGATAATGTGGCATAAAACTGGAGCATGTATATCTGAATAACTGAAATATCTGACCTAACATGTGTAATTCAAGAACTAACGAAATACATAACTAGGGTTCTGAAATTTATGGAAGAAACTGAGCAATAACATGATAATCTGATTTGGAACATTTAAATAACTAATTCATGATGATCTGTTGAAATTCTAGAAACCCTAGGTCTGTTCATAATCATGGAATCAAGAATCTGACTGAATTCTAGGGACCTAACGGGCGAAAGGAACCCACTAGTGAAATCCCACATACCTGGTGACGAATTCCTCGGAGAAATCTTTCGATTTCGGGGTTGGAACTGATGGAACCTTGCTGCGTTCTTGAACTAGGGTTCTTGCCTTTTTCTCCTCTCTTGATTCTAATTTTCTATGATTTTGATTAATGAATTGACTTGGATAAGTTCTAGTTATGTTTCTAGGCTTAAACTGATTAAAACCTCATGATTTAGGGTTTAAACGACGTATCTTAGGGGTTAAATGAAATAGGAAAAGACCAAAAGGCCCCTGAATTAACTGTTGTCGAGGTGACTGACGGACTGGACTGACGGGTCGTTATTCAATCGACGGTCCGTCGATTGGATCCGTAGGTCGAGTCTGCCCGACAGGGCTTCACTAAAACGAGCATAACTTTTTACTTAGAGGTCAGAATTTAGCAAACTCAGTGGCGTTGAAAATATAATTCAATTATCTATTGAACCATAGGTCATGGGACACATAATTCATTTTGTGTTAAGAGTTATGACCATCTTAAGTTGACCCATCAATATTTTTCAGCTAACTGGCTGCTGACCCTCATCTACGGTCAGACCTACGGACCGTGGATTGATTGACGGTCCGTGCTGGTCGACCGTAGTTTGTGTCAGAGGCTGGGTAAGGGATGTATTGATCAACGGACACAGACCACGGACCGTGGTCTGATCTACGGATTGTGGGTATGTCCGTGAGTCGGGACTTACCCAAATTTTCTGGCTGAGTTCTGGGCAATTTTTCTGTCAAGAACCACGGACCTGCAGGACGGACTGTGAGTCCATCTACGGTCCGTGGATGGTGTCCGTGAGTGCCACCGTAACACCAGAAATCTGAAATCTCTATTTTCGAATACAGGGTGTTACAGGTACGGGGGTTGGGGGCGAGTGAAGAATAAAAATTTGATATTGAAAGTATTTTTAAAAAACAAAATTTAACTTTTTTTTGGGGGTGGGGGGGCTTGCCGGGGAGGGGTGTCGTCTAGGGTGGGGGTGGTGGGGTGAAAAGATAAAAATTTGAAATTGGAAATTTTTTTTAAAAGCAAACTTTAAATTTTATTTTTTGGAGCGAGGGGGATGGCTCGGGAGGGGGTGGGGTTAGGGTAGGGTAGGGGTGGGGTGGGGGGGTAAAAAATAAAAATTTGAAATTGAGTTCAAGATTGGATTCCACTATTCTCCGAGCTTGTGGTGAGTCATCATGATTCGAGGACATGAGTTTCATTTGTAATTTCATTTCTAGTATTTCCTTTCGGATTATGTTGTATGGGTTGTGCCCCTTTCATTTGAACTATTGCAATAGATGGCTATTGTAACATCTCGAAAACCAGAACTAGAAAAAATTTGCAGAAGTTACCTGAAGCAGTGAACCACAGCAGGGTTCACGGACTATGACAATGACCACGGTCTGTTGACCTGCCCGTGGTGGGGAGTTAGACTCCACCAAGCCCATAAGTTAGACCACGGGAACCTTCACGGGTCGTGGTCTTGATGACAGGCCGTGGGGGCATTCGTGAAGATTTAGGTAGTTTCCCCCCTAAACTAGCCCTCAGACCCTCAAGCCTAAGTCACGGTCTGTGGTCCTCCACACGGCCCATGGTAGGGTCCCTGAAGGCCAACCAGTAAGCCCTCAGACCTGAGCCTCAAGACCATCAGCCCAAGTAAGGACCACAGGAACCTTCACGGTCTGTGGTCTTCCACATGGGTAGTGGTAGGGGCTCATGAACCAGACCCTAGAACCCCCTAGCTCTTGGACCAATACCACAACCCACTTCACATTTTATGGAAGTGGTCGTGGTGAGCCCCGTCTGCAACTTAAGATAGGGGTCTTTTGGTCTTTTCCAAATTTGTTGGACCTCTAAACTACATTGTTTTAACCAAACTACGTGGTTTTGGTTAGTTATAGCGTAGAAACATAACTAGAACTTACCTAAGTCAAATTATTAATCAAAACTTAGAAAAGTAGAACGTAAAAAGGAGAAAGAGTCAACCAACCCTAGCTCAAGAACGCAACAAGGTTTTCATCAGTTCCGTCACCAGGTATGTGGGATTTCACTAGTGGGTTCCTTTCGCCCATTAGGTTCTTAGATTTCAGTCAGATTCTTGATTCCCTATAATTAATTAGACCTAGAGTGTCTAGAACTTCCGCAGATTATCATGAATTAGTTAGTTTGATGTTCCGAATCATATTATCATGTTATTACTTGGTTTCTTGCATGAATTTCAGAACCCTAGCTTTGTATTTCTTTAGTTCTTGAATTACAAATGCTAGGTCAGATATTTCAGCTATTTCAGATATATATGCCTTCGTTTTGACTGTGTCTTTATCAGTATATATATGTACATTCTCAGTTTGAATGTCAGATTTGACCTATGTAGTATATTACAAAAAATCAGTCATAATGAGTTAAATCATTTAATCTATTGGGAGTAGCATAATACCGAGTTGGGCTACAGTCAGTCACCCATATAATCCTAAAACTACGAGCCACGTAGGTTGTAGGTCCCCTATGTGGGCAACATTTTAGTGATCCCGCCAGCATGCCTCTATACCTCTTGTAGGGTAGATTAGGTCCTCTTGATGGGGGCGTATACAACTAACTCCATGTTTAGCTCATGTGGTTATATTATCGGTTATTAGTAGCTCCCATAGTTCAGTCAGACTCCATTGCATTGATCATATTTTAGTACAGTCAGTATTAGTCTCAGCATGCTATAAATTTGGTCATTGCATTTAGTTAGTTTAGTTTTCAACATCTAGATCATGTTCAAATTATATTCTTGTTATATGCTTTGGTTCATTTATGTTATTGTTCAGCTTTACTCTATCTTGCATGCTTAGTGCCTTTCAAGTACTAACACATACTCTGCGCTACATCTTCGAGTGATGTAGGTTCAGGTTCTCAGCATCCAGATAAGGCATAGATCGTTTCCCGATCTACAGTTCGACAGCTACAGTAGCGAGTCCTCATTCTTCAAGGACAATAGTCAAGTTATCTTTCATTTCGGTCTTTTAGTTTTAATTTTGCTAGACTTAGCTGGGGCATGTCCCAGCATTTCTAGTCAGTTAGAGGCTATTTTTTGACATAGTTAGTTTTAGCTTAGTATTTGAGTTAGATATCTCTTTTATATTAAAAATCTCATATTTCATATATTCAGTTTAGTATATGGGTATTCACCATCATTTCAGATTTTCTTCATGTTTTAAACTTCCGCATCAATTTGATATTCATAGCATGCTTATGATTATGCCAGCAGGGTTATCTTGGGGTCACTTGTGATCCTAAGTCCCGTGTCTGCGTCTCGGGGGTAGTTCGGGGCATCACAAACTTCATATCAGAGCATTAGGTTTAAGTATCGTAGGATGTCTAAAAAGCTGCACTAAGTAGAGTCCTTTTCATGGTTGTGAAATGCACCACATTTAATGAGAAGGAGGCTACAAGGTGTCTTAGGAAAAACTTCATTTTCTTGTTACTCTTATTGTGCCTAAGGTATGATCTAATTTCTATTATAACTCGACGTTCTACGTTTCAGACAATGCGTCTTCTTAGAACTAACACCATGAATGTGAATACCAGGAATGCAATCGTAGATCCTCCCATCCCAGATCAGGAAGTTTCGAATACTAAATTCTGAAACGCCATTCATATGTTTGCTCAGAGTGTCACCAACTAGAACAATCAGCGGGTTCCAGTTCCTGCAAATGCAAATGTTGGAGCAGCTACAGCTAGAGTGCGAGACTTTGTTAGAATGAATCCTGCTGAGTTCTTAGGATCACAAGTTGGTGAGGATCCCCAAAACTTCATTGATGATGTTAAGAAGATTTTTGAAGTGATGCAGGTAACTGGGAATGATCGGGTTGAGTTGGCAGCTTACCAACTTAAAGATGTGGCTCATAACTGGTATACTCAGTGGAAAGAAAACAAGGGTACAAATGCATCTCCTATTACTTGGGATTGGTTTTGTGAAACTTTTCTGGACAGGCTCTTCCCAAGAGAGTTAAGAGAAGCAAAGGCTCAGGAGTTTATGATTTTAAGGAAAGGTAGCCTGACAATCTAAGAGTATAGACTCAAGTTCACCCAACTCTCCAGGTATGCTCCTCACATAGTTACTGATTCCAGGGCTCAGATGAATAAATTTCTTTATAGGTTGGCGAACTTGGTCAAAATAGAGTGTAGGAATGCGATGTTATTGCAAGATATGAGCATCTCTAGGCTCATGACTCATGCTCAGTAGGTTGAGGGATATAAGCTTAGGGACAGGTTAAGGTGAACAAGAAGGATAGGACTGGGTACTATGAGTATTCTCAGCAGAAGTCGGGTGGTGGAAATCGCTCGCAGGGTCAGCAAAAATTTTCAGCCCCAACCCCTTCATCAGCTAGTGTTCCATCTTGCAACTACAGACATGATCAGAAAGGTAGGGCACCAGGCTCTAAGTCTTAGGGGAGTGTTTCAAGTACCAAAACCTGCCCAACTTGTCCTAAGTGTGGTAAGAACCATCCGGGCAAGTGCCTCGCAGGAAAGGAAAGATGTTTTGGGTGTGGTCAGTCTGGTCACAAGTTGAGGGATTGTCCTTCGAAACAGGGTTAAGGAGGTAATACTGGTAGAGCTCAGCCTACAACTTCAGCAGCACCAGTAGGTCGCCTGATTCAGTAGAGTAACTCATCTGGTATAGGTGGCGGTCAGCGTTAGAACATGCTCTATCCTCTTCAGTCTCGCCAGGATCACGAAGATTACCCTGATGTAGTCACTGGTATGTTACGAATCTTTAATCTCGATGTTTATACATTGTTAGATCTAGGGGATACTCTTTCTTTTGTTAATCCTTTCATAGTAGTCAAGTTTAATGTTAGTCCACAAACACTCTCAGAACCCTTCTCAATCTTTACTCTAGTCGGTGACCAAGTTATAACTAGACGTGTATATAGAAATTGCCCTGCCACAGTCTCCCAGAAAGTCACCTCAACAGATCTTGTAGAGTTAGAAATGGTAGACTTCGATGTCATTATAGTCCTGGATTGGTTACATTCCTATTATGCCTCAGTCGATTGTAGAACTAGGATTGTTCATCTTTGGTTTCGAGACGAACCAAACTTAGAATGAAAGGGTAGTAGCTTAGCGCCTATGGGTCGATTCATTTCTTACCTTAAGGCCAGAAAGATGATTTCTAAGGGTTATCTCTATCATCTAGTTCGTGTTAAGGATTCTAGCTCTGAAACCCCAACTGTTGAGATGGTTCCAGTTATTAATGAGTTTCTAGAAGTGTTTCCAGAAGATCTTCCCAGAGTTCCTCTTGAAAGGGAAATCGACTTCGGAATAGATCTCCTTCCAGATACCCACCCTATTTCTATTTCTCCTTACATAATGGCTCTAGCAGAGCTTAAGGAATTGAAAGAGCAGTTGAAAGACCTTCTAGATAAGGGCTTCATCAGACCTAGTATTTTGTTGTGGGGTAAACCAGTGTTGTTTGTGAAGAAGAAAGATGGTTCTCTCAGAATGTGCATTGACTATAGGTAGTTGAACAAGGCCATAATCAAGAACAAGTACCCTATCCCAGGATTTATGACTTGTTTGACCAACTTCAAGGTGCTAGTCATTTCTCTAAGATAGACCTTAGATCCGGTTACCATCAGCTCACAGTCAGAGATAGTGACATTCTGAAAATAGCCTTCCGACCTCGGTATGATCATTATGAATTTGTAGTTATGTCATTTGGACTAACCAATGCTCCTGCAACTTTCATGGATTTGATGAACATACTATTCAAGCAGTATTTGGACTTGTTCGTTATCGTCTTTATTGAGGATATCCTCATTTACTCTAGGAATGAGTAAGAACATATGAGTTTTTTGAGGGTTGTTCTGTAGACTCTCAAAGATCGCCAGTTATTCGTTAAATTTAGCGAATGTGAGTTTTGGTTGCAATATGTTGCTTTCCTTGGTCTTATTGTGTCTAGCGAAGGAATCCTAGTGGATTCACAGAAAATAGAAGTAGTGAAACAATTGCCCAAACTTACCTCTCCTACAAATATCAGAAGTTTCTTGGGTTTGACTTTTTATTACAGAAGGTTCGTGGAAGGATTTTCATCCATAGCCTCTCCATTGACTAAGTTAACACATAAAAAGGTTAAGTTTCAGTGGTTAGATGATTTTGAGAAAAGCTTCACATAATTGAAAACTAAGTTGACTACAACTCCTGTTTTGACTCTACCAGAGGGTTCAGATGGTTAGTTATATATTGTGTGTGTCCAGAGTCGGCCAGGGTTGTGTGTTGATGCAGCGAGATAAGGTTATAGCTTATGCTTCTAGACAACTTAAGGTGCATGAGAAGAACTGTCCGACTCATGACCTCGAGATCACAGCAGTGGTGTTTGCACTTAAAATTTGGAGATACTACTTGTATGGTGTTCATAGACCATAAGAGCTTTCAATATGCGTTCACTAAGAAAGAGTTGAATCATCACCAGAGGAGATGACTTGAGTTCCTCAAGGACTATGACATCAGTGTACATTACCATCCTGGTAAGGCCAATGTAGTAGCAGGCGCTCTTAGCAAATTATCTATGGGAAGTGTAGCACATGTTGAGGAAGAAATAAAAGAGCTAGTAAAATATGTTCACAGGCTTGATCGCTTGGGAGTTCACCTTGTGAGCATATCAAAAGTGGTGTAACGGTTCAAAATGGGTCAGAATCTTCATTGGTAGCGGAGGTTAAGAAAAAATAATACAGTGATCAAATCTTGCTTGAACTTAAGGGTGTTGTCCACCAAAATAGAGTTGAGGTTTCTCCCAAGGGGGAGATGGTGTACTTAGCTATCAGGGATCGATTATGTGTTCTTAAGGTGGGTAAGTTGAGACAAGGTATTCTGGCAGAAGCCCATAACTCCAGATATTCTATTCATTCAGGAGCCACTAAGATGTATCGCGATCTGCGGGAAGTGTTTTGGTGGAATGGTATGAAGAGAGATATAGCAATTGTCAGCAAGTGAAGGTAGAACATCAAAAACTAGGCGGTATGACTCAAGAGATCGACATTCCTACTTGGAAGTGGTAATTGATCAACATGGACTTCATTACAGGGTTACCCCATACTCGTAGACAAGATGACTCCATTTGGGTGATAGGTGACAGAGTTACTAAATCTTCTCGCTTTTTGGCGGTTAAGACTACAAATTCGGCAGAGGACTACACCAAGCTGTATATTAATGAGATAGTCAGGTTGCATGGGGTTCCTTTGTCTATCTTCTCAGATAGGGATCCTTAATTTACCTCTCATTTCTGGAAGTCTTTTCAGAGAGGTCTTGGTACCCATGTTAATCTTAGTATAGCAGCCCATCCGCAGATGGATGGCCTGGCAGAGCGTACCATTCAGAACATAGAGGACATGTTGAGAGCTTGCGTGATCGACTTCAAGGGAAACTAGGATGATCACCTTTCTCTTATTGTGTTCGCCTACTATAATAACTACCATTCCAGCATTCAGATGGCACCTTATGAGGCATTGTATGGGCGTAGATGCAGATCTCCTATTGGTTGGTTTGAAGTAGGTGAAAAAGCCTTGGTAGGGCCAGATTTAGTCCATGATGCTATGGAGAAAGTGCAACTCATTATAGCTAGACATAAGACAACCTAGAGTCGCCAAAAGTCTTTTCAAATAAAAGGAGAAGGGAAATAGAGTTCCATGTTGATGAGTGGGTTTTCCTAAAAGTGTCACCTATGAAAGAGGTGATGAGATTCGGCAAAAAAGGAAAGCTTAGTCCAAGATATGTAGGCCCTTAGAAGATCCTGAGAAGGATTGGTAAAGTGGCTTATGAGTTAGAGTTGCCAGCAGTACATCCGGTCTTTCACATTTCTCTTTTGAAGAAGTGTGTAGGTGATCCAGCATCCGTAGTACCATTGGAGAATGTGGCTGTGAAAGACAGTCTTTCTTATGAGGATGTACCAGTTGAGATTCTTGATCGTCAGGTTAGAAGGTTGAGAAGCAAGGAAGACGCTTCAGTCAAGGTTTTGTGGAGGAGTCAGTCTGTAGATGAAGCTACTTTGGAAGCACAAGCAGCCATGAAGTCCAAGTATCCTCACCTTTTTCCTTCCAATTCCACTCCAACTTGAGGTAATAGTTCCTCTTCAGTTTTCCAGTCATTCATGCATGAATTCAGTCTTAGTATTATGTTCATTCAATTTGTACTTGCATTTTCAGCGTATTTGCATGTTCTTGGAACTCAGGTCAGTCAAAAAATTATTTTTCAGTGTTTAGTGGTAGGGTTGCAGTTCCTTCCCTCCATTTCACCTAGTTTAGTCTTCATTCGAAGACGAATGGTCCCAAGGGGGAGATAATGTAACAACTCGTAAACTAGACCTAGAATTTTTTTGTAGAAGTTACCTGAAGTAGTGAACTATGGCAGCGTTAAGAGACTGTGACAGGGACCACGGTCTGTTGACCTACCCATGGTGGGGAGTTGGACTCCACCAGGCCCATGAGTCAGACCACGGGAACCTTCACGGGCCGTGGTCTTGATGATGGGCCGTGGGGGGTTCGTGAAGACTTAGGCAGTAGCCCTCCTAGACTATCCCTCAGCCCCAAGCCTTAGTGAGGACCACGAGGACCTTCACTGTCTGTGGTCCTCCACAAGGCCCGTGGTAGGGTCCATGAAGGCCAACCAGTAAGCTCTCAGACATGAGCCTCCAGACCATCATCCCAAGTGAGGACTACGGGGACTTTCACAGTCCCTAGTCCTCCACATGGGCCATGGTAGGGGTTCGTGGACTAGAGCCCATAACCCACCAGGTCCTGGACTAAGACTACGACCCACTTCACAGTCCGTGGTCCCTTTCACGGTCCGTGGAAATGGTCGTGGTCAGCCCCATTTGCAACCTAAGTCAGCATTCTTTGGTCTTTTCCAAATTCATTGGACCTCTAAACTACGTCATTTTAACCCTAAACTACATGGTTTTGGTTAGTTTTAGCCTAGAAACATAACTAGAACTTACCTAAGTCAAACCATTAATCAAAACTTAAAAAATTAGAACGTAAAAGGAGAAAGAGTCTACCAACCTTAGCTCAAGAACGCAACAAGGTTTTCATCAGTTCCAGCCCTGAAATTGAAATATTTCTCTGTGGAATATCACTAGTGGATTCCTTTTGCGTATGGGGTCCCTAGATTTCGTCAGATTCTTGATTCCCTACAATTAATTAGACTTAGGGTTTCTAGAACTTCAGCAGATTATCATGAATTAGTTAGTTTAATGTTCCGAATTAGATTATCATGTTATTACTTCGTTTCTTGCATGAATTTAAGAACCCTAGCTTTGTATTTCTTTAGTTCTTGAATTACACATGCTAGGTCAGATATTTCAGCTATTTCAGATGTACATGCCTCAGTTTTGAATGTGTCTTTATCAGTATATAAATGTACACTCTCAATTTACATGTCAGTTTTGAGCTATCTAGTATATTACAGAAAATCAGTCACAATGAGTCAATTCTTTTAATGTATTGGGAGTAGCATAATGCCGAGTTGGGCTAGGGTTAGTCACCCACATAGTCCCAGAACTACGAGCCACGTAGGTGGTAAGTCCACTCTATAGAAAACATTTTAGTGATCATGCTAGCATGCCTCTGTACCTCTAACAGGGTATATTGGGTCCTCTCGATGGGGTGTATACATCAGACTCCACATTTAGCTCGTATGGTTTTATTATCGGTTATTAGTAGCTCCCGCAGTTTTGTCAGACTCCATTGCATTGACCATATTTTAGTACAGTCCGTATTCAGTCTTATCATGTTATAAATTTGGTCATTGCATTCAGTTAGTTCAGTATTCAACATTTATATCATGTTCAAATTTTATTCTTGTTATATGCTTTGGTTCAGTTATGTTATTGTTCAACTTTACTCTATCATGTATGCTCAGTACCTATCAATTACTAACACATACTCTACGCTACATATTCTCATGAGGTAGGTTCAGGTTCTCAGCATCCAGATCACGCATAGATCGGTTCCCGATCTTCAATTCGGCAGCTACAGTAGTAAGTCCTCAATCTTCGAGGACAATAGTCATGCTATCTTTCATTTCAATCTTTTAGTTTCAGTTTTTCTAGACGTAGATGGGGAATGTCGCTGCACTTCTAGTCAGTTTGAGGATATTTTCAAACATAGTTGGTTTCAGCTTAGTATTTGAGTTTGATATCTCTTTTGTAATAAAACTCTTAGATTTCATATATTCAGTTTAGTAAATGGGTATTCCCCATCATTTCAGATTTACTTCATGTTTTAAACTTCCGTATCAGTTTGATATTCTTAGTATGCTTATGATTATGCCAGTAGAGTTATCTTGGGGTCACTCGTGATCCTAGGTCCCGTGTCCGCGTCTTGGGGGTAGTTCGGGGAGTGACAGCTATGCTGAGACTTCGAGTCTAAACTTCCGTTTTTGTCTTTTATGAAAATTTTAGACTTGGACTTGAAATGCGTTCTTACTCTTTATTGTTTTATGCTTATATTATGATATGTTAAGTAGCTTACATGGTGCTTTTCGGGGTTCTATGTGCCATGTTACATCTAGGGGGTACTCTTAGGTCATGACAAAGGGTTCGCTTGGGGACCAACACTGGTTCTCGAATGCCGGAGACATCTTGGGTGTAGGCTCGGGGCATGACAAAAACATCATAGAGTAGCTCCTTAAACCATATGTGAGAAAACCTTTCACAAATCATGATTCCTTATTGTGAGAAAAACTTTCACAATTACTTGATGCTCATCTTAAAGAAATCTATATCATAAAATATTCATTTTCATAAATCATGCATAATTTTCATGAAAACATCATTCATAGATTCACTCTTGTTTATAAATTCATGTCTTTTAGGGGTCGTTTGGTTGGGAACAAGTTATCCCGAGATTAATTATCCTAGGACTAATTATCTTGGAATTAGTTATCTTGGGATAACTTATCCCAACATATATATGGGATAACTTATCCTATCACTGTGGTATATATGGTGGGATATGTTATCCCAAACATGAAAACCATACAAGACACCAAAATTTATCCCATGTTTATTTTTTTATCCCATGACTAATTATTCTTATCACTCACACCAAATGAACCCTTAGGGTTCATAATCAAAAATCAAGAATAATGTATGGTTTCATGTGAAATCAATCATAAATCATGTAATTTTGTAAACAGAGTCATTATAAGATCAAAATCAAATAGTTGAATTGACATAATTAAAACACATGAATAATTGAATGAAATCCCAATCAATTTTGGTGAAATTGAACTTTGGAGAAATTGAACTTTGGAGAATTAATAAATCTCGGGGCTGAATGGGTGAATGAAATCCATTTATGAAACATTATATACCTTGAGGATCAAAACCATAAAGCAATGGAGGAATTGGAGACTTGAAGCTTGAAACAGTAGGTATTCTTCATTGATTTTGAGAGGATTTGGAGAGGATGATTGTGGATGGTAAAAAATATAATATAGGTATTAAATGTATATGAAAAGACCCAAATACCCTTAATAAATACCTACCGGAGGACCTATCGTTTGGACTTACGGTCTGTAGAAATTCATACAGACCGTACTGGTCAACCATTTTTCGAGTTACCGAGGCCTAAAATTAGGCCAACTTCCTACGATTGTATTTTGTGGACTATCTAACTTCCTACGGTCTGTAAATCCCATCCGTAGACCTCAACAATAACCTAAAATCTGACTAATTTTGAAACATTTCTACAGAACCCATCTACGACTTGTCCAAAGTTTTACTACTCGTCCTTCCCATTTGTAGGTCAAACTTCAGAATGGATGATTGGGATAAATGGTGGTTAGGTGATGGGTATACTTGTAAGTATGGTGATGAAACCCATTTGTATATCGAGTGTCTTATATGTCATATATGTGGTGGTCACTTTGGTCTATGAAACGGTTGTCCTAACTCTTATTTCAATCCCCCGAACCCCTATTGTGGTTCTTCAGTTATTAGTGATGTTGGCAGGGGAAATGAAGTGGAGAATGTTGAACAAGAGGCGCACAATATATTATTTAAGCAATATTATGGACATGCTGGACAAAAGTAATTTAGCACTCATGGAACTAGAATCAATACTCATGGAACATCGAGCATAAATCATGAAACTACAAGCTAAGGTTGACATTGATCAATTGTAAGTTACAGACCTAACTAATACTCAATTAGAGAAAGATATTGAATCCCAAGAAGAAGAAAATTGTGAAGAAGCTGAGATAGTTAGCAAATCTTGTCTAAGGAGGAAACCGAACTTCTAAAGTTTCAAGAGTCTATCTGTAATGGTCTGACATATATGACAACCTAGCTGAGAGAAGGAAGAATTGAGCTCACACAAGAAATAAATCAATTTGGCTTAGATATTCATGACTTGGAGGCTTGCTTGAACAAAAAGGTTGAGGCTTCTGATGCTCAATCACAAATTGTCGTGGATGATGACCAACTAGTTGAGCAAAAAGAGGAATTTCAATCATTCAACTATACCTTATTCCTTAATGTCGATGTTGAGAAGGAGTACACACGTGAGAATGTTGTAAATAATGTTGCTTTGGAGTTGAGGCATCTTGGGTCTCATTCTAAACATTTTTCTACATTATGGTGAGATTACGACATGAAATTTGAGTCATCTAAAGTAATGAATGAGTTTATAGATGAGGAAAAAGACCCTACATCTTAAAGTTTTCTACTTCATGTAAACAAATTGATATTCCTCACATAAGTGCCAAGAAGTGTAAGATGCAATATAAATTACTTGGTTCCTTTATCGCGATACCACTGCCCCATGAGAGGAGCAAAAAGGTTGATGTAAAGTTAGGAGTGCAATTCATAAGTTTTAAGTGGAAAGAAAAGTGGTGAACTTACTTTTGTCATGCCACGACATTAATCATGCACTTATTGGGAAGCAACCGAATTTATAGTGTAACTTCTCATTTTATTTTTTTAGTGTCATTTTTGTGTTGTTTTTTGCAGATTAGGGGAAGTTTGACTGCCCAAAAAATTGAATCAAAGGAACACGTTTGAGCTTAAGTGTGTGGTGCGTACGACCCTTAATGAAAGTTGACAAAACATGCTACCAGCTTGGCCTAGAGGCCTCAGGGTGATTTTCTAACTCTTGTTTTAAATTTTATTTGATACTTCGGGGACACAACATCTTTTTAAGTGTGGGGTGGAGGAATGAATTCCTAATTTTTACTGTTTTATTGAGTCTTTTTTTAGGATGGGTTCCTTGGCTTTTGTTTTCGGTTCTTTTCCTAAGTATATTCTCTTTAAACTGAGTATCTTTTATTTTTAAGGAATAAAATTTCTTTTTTTGGAGATAAAAGAAAAAACCCTTTTGAGTTGTGTGATACTTGCTATTTAGGCTTAATTTTTAGTAGAACGTTCTTATGAATACTTGATTACTAATGAAATCGCAGGCTCTCTGACACCTAGGCTCATGGTTGTGAATTTGTAAACAACTTATTCTAGTTTGTAGTTTGTTATGATCTAATATCTCATAGAAATGGAATTGATCCATTTTTATTGATACTTGTTCCAAGTGTACGTGGTGAGAATTTGTTCATTCAATATTTTACATCTTAGTCTAGAACCTGCCCTGCATGTTATTGAAACAAAATAAAAAGTGTTGCTTTGTTTAGAAGATGATAATAAGCTTTCTTTGATTTGTCTTTTGAATTTTTGCCTTTTCAGAGATTATATCACCCTGTTGAGCCTGTGGCCTTTTGTTGATAGCCATATTTTCCCTTAACTATTTTGTTAAATCCCTAGTTTTTGCACCTTGCTTCCTTGAGCACTTTAGCATAGACTTATTATAATTTTTAAATCTTAAAGAAAAATGGATGGTTGACTGAAAAAGGTAAACAATGATAGCTACAAAGTGATGAAAAAACCCTCTTTGAAAAAGTGTGGCATAAAAAAAATCTTTAAGAAAGAAAAATGATGATTGAAGCATTCTTGTGATGATGAGAACTAAGTGTGAAATAATTGTTGAAGAGAGGAATGAAAATAAAGAGAAGAAAATAATGGGTGATGAAGTCCTTAGGTAAGTGTAAGTCACTATTTTATAGTTTTCCTTTCCGTCCCCTAGCCTACATTTAGCCCGTTAAAGCCCTATTTGATTCTATTCAAACATGCTTAATAAGTGGAGATGTACTTAATGGGAAAACATATTGTTCTTTGTTCATACACGTGAATTTTATTTATGAGTTTGAGAGTTGTTATTTGATGCTAAGTCATTTATTTATATTCAGTCTTTTGAATTGACTGTGTGGACTATTTCTTCTTGTGAGGGCACTTTCTTCATGATAGATAGCTAATTTTATTAGCTTTCTTTGATTAGAGTAGGTTAGCAAGCTTAAATTTGATGAGTTCAGAGTCATTCCTTGAGATTAGGAGGTTGGAGATTTGTTGTTTATTTGTATATTTTGCATAATGTTGAGAAGTGGACTTGATGTTTTGAAATTTTTATATGACCTAATTGTTTTTATCAACAAAAGTGGTGGCATCCATTGTTTGATTTTTTAGATGAACTTTAAATGTTTGTTTGAGAACGAACAAAGGTTTAAGTGTGGGGTGGTGATCTTAGGCGTATTTATATGCCCATTTACTAAGATTTACCAGCACGTGCCTTACGTTTCAAGGACATTCTTGATGATAACTGTTGTGTTTTGATTAAGTATTGTAATGACTTTACACTAACCGACATGATTAGCATATGTAGGGGTTTCTAAAGGAATATAAGTAAAATAGGAAGGGAAGGGAGCGAAAGGAAATGAGCACAAAGAAAGACACACTAGGAGCAGTCGTGACGCGCCACGCTAGGGCCTAAACTGTTGATGCAAAGTGTTGCTGCACCGGTGGCGTGCTTCCCCATCAGTCCTAGTGTGATGGTGGCGCGCTGTCCAAGGCCAACCTCGACTTTACAGACAAATTTTAATTGATGTAGGATTCCTAATTTGACTAGAAGTGGAATTATTTTTTCCTAAACTCTATAAATAGTATCCTAGGTATATTTTGCAGAGAGAACTTCTTTATCATACTTTGTATCCGTAATACTTTTTAGGGTCTCTTCTTCTTCTTCTTCTTCTTCTTCTTCTTCTTCTTCTTCTTCTTCTTCTTCTTCTTCTCCTCCTCCTCCTCCTCCTCCTCCCCCTCCTCCTCCTCCTCCTCCTCCTCCTCCTTCTTCTTCTTCTTCTTCTTCTTCTTCTTCTTCTTCTTCTTCTAGTACCTAAAGATACTTGCTCTGGGGCTTTAGCTACGGGTAATTGTTGAACATCGATTATTTTGAGTTAATGTTGGTTATCGCTTAAATAAATTTTGTATTCATGTTTTAATATTTCATTATTGACCACCATAGATATAAACATTTTTTCTATTCTTGAACTTGAAAAACGAAGAGGTGGATAGACCAAAGAATACAAAGAACACAATCTCTCTTGTTTATCACTGGTTCAAATTCTTGTTTAGGATTGACATCCAGACAGACACCAAGCTTGATTACTAAACAAGATGAAAATATAAATGCTCGCCAATTGAGTCTTTCTATCCCCACTTAACGATGTAGTTAGACAGTCAATTGGAGTAGGTGATTAGAGGTCAAGAGATCAGGATCATAAAATTAACCCTGCAAATAGTAATTTGATAACCTTAGTTAATTCATTATATGATATGCGTCAGATGAAACCCTATGCATGTTCCAGCCCTGGAATTTTCCAATAATTGTAGGTAATTCTATTTTATCATTCTTGCATTCCTAGTATTTAAATATATATTAAACTCTTTTGACACGCTTGAATAAATAATTAGAATAGTATAATTTAGTAAAATAATTAATAAATAATTCCTTTGGGTTCGATATACGGATCTTTTAAGGCCACTATATTGCTTGTGTGACTACGTAAAATTGTGTGTGCAATTAGAAGCAACATCTGAATTGTAGACTGGTCTGGTGAACTTGAACTAGTTGCCAATCTTTTGGCCTTCTTTCCTTTTATGAATTTCGTGGTGTTACAATATCTCCTCGGGAACATTCGTCCTCAAATGACACTCAAACTAGAATGAATAGAATATGAGTGACACTAAAAACCCAATATGAATGCAAATTTCATCAAAATGCACATTAACATGGAGAATTACTCCAAGCTAAATCATAACATCAAAATTGAGTTTTCATGAACATGCATGCATATGGAAACATGAGAATAACTAAGATGCATGAATGCGAAAGAATGAACCATAAGGAATTAATACCTCAAGTTAGTGTAGAAGTGGAGAAAGAGAGATGAGGATACCAGGACATCATATTGGCTTCAGCCTCCCAATTAGAACCCTCAACTAATTGATTCCTCCAAAGAACCTTAGTGGAAGTAACTTCCTAATTTCTCAACTTCTAGACTTGACTGTCTAAAATGTCAACCGGAATCTCTTCATAAGAAAGATTCTCTTTAACTACCAAACCCTCCAAAGGTAGAATATATGTCAGATCTCCAACACACTTTTCAACATGGAGACAAGAAATACCGGATCTACCGATGCTAAATCATTAGGCAACTCAATTTCATAACCAACTTTGTCAATACACCTCAAAATTTGATATGGGCCCACATAATGGGGACTAAGTTTCCCTTTCTTTTCCAAATCTTATTACACCTTTCATGGTTGCAATTTTCAAGTAGACCCAATAATCAACATCATACTCTAGTTCACTTCTCCTAACATCGAACTAAGACTTTTGTCGACTTTGAGCTGTTTTCAACCACTCACGAATAAGTCAAATCTTTTCCATAGCATCACGCACCAACTCGGGCCTATCAAAGCGACCTCTTTCACTTCAAACCAACTATAGGATACCTACACCTACTACCATAAAAAGCCTCAAATTGTGCCATCCCAATGCTAGAATTATAGATATTATTATAAGCAAACTCCATCAAAGGTAAATGATCTTCTCAATTTCCCTTGAAATCAATCACAGAAGCTCTTAAAATATCTTCTAAAGTCTGAATGGTACGCTTGGCCTGGCCATCAGTTTGAGGATGAAAAGTTGTGCTAAGTTTCACTTGACTACCAATACCTTTCTGAAACGACTTTCAAAACTAAGATGTAAACTGAGTACCACGATCGGAGATAATGGACAAAGATACTCTATGCAACCTTACCATTTCCCTAATATAAATCTTGGCACTATATTTCAATGAGAATGAAGTCTTAATAGGAAGAAAATGATCCTATTTCGATATTTAGTCCACTACAACCCAAATCAAGTCAAATTGTCGACGTGTGCGGGGTGAACTCATTATGAAGTCCATGTTCACATCTTTCCATTTCCATGTAGGAATATTAATGATTTGAGCCAAACCTCCAATTTCTGATGATCAGCTTTTAGTTGTTGACAATTCAAATATTTAGCCATAAATTCCACAATATCCTTCTTCATCCCATTCCACCAATAGACTTCTCACAAATCATGGTACATCTTGGTGGCTCCCGAGTGAACGAAAATCGAGAAATGTGAGCTTCTATCAAAATTTTATTCCTCAACTCATCAACATTTGGAACACATAACCGACCTTAGTATCGAAGGACACCATCTGCCACTTGGGAGAATGCCTCAATGGCTTTTTCGGAAACTGACTTCTTTAACTCAACCATATTCGAACGAGATCTTTCTTTTCCTTCACATATGATACAAAAGACGATTCTAAACCATTATGAACAACTACACCACCTTCAATAGAATCAACCAACCAGACACCCAATCAGGCCAATCTATGAACACTACGAACTAAATCTTCTTATCATCCTCAACATGAGCAACACTACCCATCGACAGTTGACTAAGGGTATCTTCTACCATATTTACTTTTCTGGGATGATATTGGACACTTATGTCGTAATCCTTTAACAGCCCAAGCCACCTCTTTTGGCGAAGATTTAGATCCTTTTGAGTAAACACATATCTCAAGCTCTTGTCTTCGGTGAATACATCTACATAAACTCCATACAAGTAATGCGTCAAAATCTTTAAGAAAAACACCACTGCCGCTAACTCTAAATCATGAGTTGGATAAATCTTTTCATCCGCCTTCAATTTCCTTGAAGCATAAGCAATGGTTTTACCATGTTCCATCAAAACACAACCACGACCAATTCGTGATGAATCACAATAAACCACAAAACCATCTGATCCTTTCGATAACATCAAAATAGGGGCTAAAATGAGTCTATCCTTCACATCTTGGAAACTCTTTTCACAACCTTCCAACCATAATAATTTTACCTTCTTTTGAGTCATTTCCATTAATGGTGAAGCAATAGAGGAAAATCCTTCCCCAAACCTCCTATAGTAACCGATCAAACTCAAGAAACTTCATATATCCGAAGTGGACAAAGATCTAGAACAATTCTTAACCTCCTCAATTTTCTTGGGATCTACTTGAATACCTTCATCGGAGACAATAAGACCAAGGAAAAACAGACCTCAACCAAAATTCACACTTGCTAAATATAGAATACAATTCAGGTTCCTTTTGAGAATTTGTAACACAATATTCAAACTCTCAACATGTTGATCCTCATTTCGTGAGTAAATCAAGATACCACCGATAAGCATGATTATAAACATATCAAGATATTGCTTGAAATCCTATTCATTAATTCCATAAATGCCATCGAGGAATTATTCAAACCATCTAACATAATGACCATACCGAGTTTGAAAAGCTGTCTTCAGAATGTCATTCTTTTTTACCCTCAATTAGTGATAACCCGACCAAAGATCAATCTTAGAGAAGTAACTTTCTTCTTGGAGTTTATCAAACAAATTATCTATCCTTGGAATAGGATACTTATTCTTAAAGGTAACCTTGTTTAATTGTCAATAGGTAATGCACATTCAGAGAAAACTATCATTCTTTCAAACAAAAAACACTGGAGCACCCCATGGAGAGATACCCGGTCTAATAACACCCTTATCCAACAAATCCTTCAATTGATCCTTTAAATCTTTAAGTTTTGCAAGGGCCAAACGATAAGAAACAATAGAGATAGGTTGTGTATCTAGGAGAATGTTAATAACGAAGTCTATTTCCCTTTTGGGAGGAATACTGAGAAGATCATCGAAAACATTTCTGAAAACTCATTTACAATCAGAACTAACTCAAGAGTAGGGGCTTCATAATCTATTTCCCTAACCCGAACAAGATGATAAATGCAACCCTTAAAAATCATTTTTCTAGATTTTAGGCAAGACACAAACAGACCCTTGAGAACACAATTTCCCCTTCCCATGACATGATAGGTTCGTTTGAAACCTTGAAAGTGACCAATCGAGTCCTACTATGGAAACATAATATGCTTGAAGGCAATCCATCCCAAAAATAAAATCAAAATCTTACATATCAATCTCTATAATATCAATATGAGTGACTCAATGAGAAACGGAAATAGGATAATTTTTATAAACTCTCTTAGCGGCAATAACATTACCAATTGGAGTAGAGACATGAAAGGGATTAGAAAGGATTTTGGGACCAATATCAAATATCATGGACAGATAAGAAGTAGCAAACGATAAGGTATCACACAGATCAAGTAAAGCATAAACATCAAGATGAAAAATTTTCAACATATTGGTCACTACATCCGAAGAACCATCACCACCCTATTGAGTCTGAATAGCATAAAATATGTTTTTTTGCTTTGGAGAACCCACATTGGAACTACTACATTAAACATTCCTACCATACGTTAACTTAGTAGAAAGAAATAGGCAATATATCATCTTATGACCACTCTTTCCACATTTTAAGCAACTATCCACACAGGCCAAACACTTGTTGTCATGTTTTTTACCACACCTAGTGCAAGCGGGGATAAAAGATCCATTACCACCATTCCCTCTTTAAGGCTAAGGGTTAGAAAACTTAGATTTATTGAACTTAAGAGCCAGAGCTTAGTGGAACATTGACCGAAAAACTTTTGCAGGAATTGAGAACGCCCTTTTCCACTGGACCTAGAATGAGAAAAGTCACCATTACCAGCCTTTGCCCTCTTAGACTCCTTTGCCCATTCCTTGAGATTTTCATCTTTAATTTGTTGGGCATCTGTCATCAATGGGAAATATCCATCTCTTTTATCAACATGACGGTACTACATACTTTGACAACCAAGTTGGGAACACCTAATACAAACTTACTCATCATTTCCCTAGAGTAGACAACCATAGTTGGAGCACACCTAGCCAATTGAGTTAACTTCAAGGCATACTCCTTTGCACTTATATTGCCTTGTCGGAGGTTAAAGAACTCAATAACTTTCACTTTTCTCATTTCAAGAGGAAAGAAACAATCAAGAAAAGCTCCCTTAAATTTCTCGCAATCAAGAGAACCCGTATCAATAGCCCTCTCACTTTTCCATTGTTCAAACAACACTTATGAAACACCTTTGAGTAGATAAGTAGTCAACTTTGCTTTTTCAACCATAGACAATACCTACCATATTGTAAACCTAATCAATGAAATCTTGAGGATCCTCATCAACCTTAGAACAATGGAATTTTGAGAGATTCATCCTAGTAAATTCCCTTACCCTTGGCATCATTGTACCTATATTTGAGTTCACGAGAACATTAGAGTCTCTATTGGATTGGACCGTTATGACTTTAGCCAACACTTGGAAAGCGACTTAACATTTAGCATTGAGTCACTTCCTCGGCCAAAGGATCAACCAGAACTTGAGGAACCTTAGGCTCCACACTGTCATTTCCCACATATCTTCTCACATAATCTCTTCAAGGGGTAATACCCTGAAAATGATCAAACACTATTTAGGAAAATGATATTTATAGAGATAAACACTATGGAATGACTTTAGAGTAACAAAAGAAGTGAAGTTTCCTAAGCGCTTTTTAGCCTCCTATTCATAAATGTGGCGCACATCACACTAATGAACAAAACTATACTCAATGCGCCTTGTCAAATATCCTAGGATCATTCTTTAAAACATTTTGCCCAAATACCATGTTTGTCACGACCCAAAGTAAACCTAAGATGTGACATAACATATAAGACTCTAAGAGACCCTACAAAAGTCTCTTCACATGCATGTACACAACATAATGAAGAAATGTAGAAAATTCATATAATCAAAGTGTTTGACATTTATGTGGAAATCTAATATAGTCTTGAAAAGCCTTTCTACAACATCAAGAAGTGGTCGAGACGTAACCCATACACATTGTACAATATTTAAAAAGTCAAGAAATAAGAAAGAAATAAAGGCGACACAGTCCTCTGAGTATGAGGACTCACTAAGTCTTCAAATCTCTAAAGTGATTAACTAGCCATGAACAGAGGGGGAGGACTCATCAAGCCCTATATTAGTGAAAAAACTTAGGCACAAATATGCATTAGTAAATGGAATGTACCAAGTATGAGGCATAGTAATAAAGGGACACAATCGAAAACATGAAATGCATGACTAAGCTAACCATAGTAAAAAATTTAAGAGGCATCATAAGTCATGAACATGGTCAATTCATATTAAAATCATGAGTAAAGGTTTATAAAACCTTTAATAAAAATGTAGTTTGATTTGTGGGATATTTACTATTAACCGACATTGACCACGTGAGCTATTACATGGAATCCGGTGTCTACCTTCCACACCAAAAATAGATATTTGTACTTGTCAAGGGAACGACCTTAAATTCTAACTTAGGTGGATCCACTAGCTTTGTCACTTAAGACAATCGTATGGAGGCACATAGTTAGAGACAAGGAGATTGCTACTAGAGACCCGACCTCTACTAACGAAGAGCCTCCATCTCAATATCCTCTCGTTGCTAAGAAAAATACCAACATAATTAGTCATAAACATAAACACATAGAATAGCTCCTTAAATCTTGAATCATGCATGAGCGAGAAAACCTTTCACCAACCTATGATCCCTTAATGAGAGAAAAACTTTCACAATTGAATTGATGCCAATATTAAAGCAACCTAGATCATAAAACTTTTCTTTTACATAAACCATGTATAAGTTCATGAAAAAAGATGTTTCACAGATTCATAATTTCTGTGCAAATTCATGTTAATTAGGGTTCATATGGAATTAACTGGAAAGTATGTAATTGAGTCTAAAGAATCATAATATGATCAAAATCAAACAATTAAATCCATAAAAATAGAACCCATAAGGAATAGATTGAAAACCTAACCAATTTGGGGAAATTGAATTGGAGAATTGGAGAAAACTTTTGGATTTACCCATTGATCAAAATCCCTACATACCTTGATCTTGAAGCCCTAGGCAATTTATGAATAAAGAAGACTTGAACTTGAAGTAACCTATAATTCATCTTCTTCTTCCTTGAGTTTGAGAGAGAAATGCGATGAATTTTGGTTGGAATTTGGGAATTAGGGGAATGAATTTTGAGTGGGTAGTTTTAGGACTTCAAAATCTTATATAGGGCTTATAATTTGGGTCAAAATGGCATATCTTAGGAATTAAGCACATAGAAAAGAAAATCCAAATACCCTTAAAAAATAACTATCCACCGTATGTTTAGTGACTGGGGCATAAATCTTAGGAAAATCCTACGACTCGTTTCGTCAAACTTCCTATGGTCCGTAGACCCCATCCGTATATATCAGCTTTCAACTTAATTTTTCACTAAATCTGAGACTCTTTTACGGTACCTTCCCACGATCTGTAGTTAATTCGACAAATCGTCTTGGTCAGTCTTAGATTGAGTTACCTGGACTGATTTCCAAGAATTATTTTCCCGCTTCCTATGACACTTGTCGATGACTCATAGAATATTCTACAAATCTTAGACTGGTCTCATAGACATGAACCAGTAGCCAATCTTTTGGACTTCTTTCTTATTCCAAATCTCGAGGTGTTACAAGCAAATTAAATTTTAAATAGTATTTAAATAATATGGTACATGAAATCACTTTAGATTATATGTTTATCTTCTGATCTTATTTACATCAATCCACGCATAAAAATAGGTTTTTATATGCATTAAATTTTAAGTGAGCGTGGATGTGTGGAAGCAGGTGGGTTCCATCTTTGACTACCTCTATATTACAAACAATGCATGTTTATATCCAAGAAATTCCCTACCCATTCGATTATTTGTTTTACTATATTGGTTTCTTCATCATTATATTTTATTTTTCTTGATAGGTTATCCCTCTTTCCCCCGTTCCTCTATCACACAAATCATCATTAGATTTTTATTTATATGAATATTTTTTAATTTATTAAGATTTTCTTGCTCCGTACTCCATTTCTTTTTGTAGTTAAGTAGATTCTGATATGGGTGATAATAATTGAGACATAGGCACGATTGTAAGAAACATCAAAATTAATAAGCCTAAAAAATGCTTTAGCTCTTAGATCAAGGTTGGATCTCTGAATTATGAAAATGATTATTGAAATTTTCTTGACAGACTTTTAGATGTTAACATTGTTGCCAATTTGTGTTTAAAAAACAGTAATACTTTTACCAGAAACTTTGCAGAAACACGAAGTTACAAAGTTTCCAATGAACCAGTGAAGAATAGAAGAACAGAAATTAATTCAAAAAATTAAAATCTGTAAAACATACCAAAATCTGGAAAAGACAGAACAGAAAAAGATCAAGCCCACTGAATGCACAGTGTCCCCTTAAGGGAATTATTCCCCTCTAATATCTGAGGTTTGATTTGGAACATGTCCTCCTAGGATAGAATGATCTCAATCACCAGTGTATTGATATCCAAAACGTTGGTGTCAGCGCGCCACTCAACGGCATGAAAGACCACGAAAATTATTTGTGCTATAGAAGAAGAAGAATTCAGAAATTTCGTAAGTAAAAAGTCTAAAGAATCACTGGTTTTTATAGCCAAGAAGAACTGGTTCCGAAAGGTTGCAACCTTTCAGAAACCACACGATCATTTCAGAAAGTTTGCAACCTTTCAAACGGTCATGGTTGTTCCTGAAAATTGCAACCTTTCAGAACAGTCATCTCCAACGGCGGAAAAAGTAATTTAAATAAAACGAGTCACGCGGATCCGAGTCGGGTCGAAATATTTCAGTTAATTAACTAATTAATTGAAATATTTTTGGCCATTTAATTTTATTTAATTAGTTAAATAAATAATTAAAACAAAACTTTGTCCAAAAATAATCTCTCGATCGATCATTTTCCAAAGCCAAAGCCAAGCCGAGCGAGCGTCGACGACGACGACGCACGGGGGTCCCTCTTTCCAACCCTTTTAACAATTAATAGAAGTGTTTGTCTATTAAAACTCTTCTATTTTTCTTTCCACCACCGATGAGGGAGAAATGCCCTTTTTACTAAAGCATAAGAGGACTTTTCAAGTTCCTCTCTTTTCATCTTCCCTCAATTTCCAATTAACTCTTTCTAGATACCCAACGATCCACCACATGAATATGGAATGGTTATAACATAATGAATGCATAGACGAGTGTGTACTTTACAAGCAAGGATCAATTGCATTTGGATAAGTAGGTTTCCCCTTGGACTTTTCGTAGTGAACATATGTCGGATATACTAGGTCAATCGGTAGATTCGATATATTTGAACCATCAAGCTTTGGTGTATACCTAGATAACCATATGTCACACAATTAACCCTTTACCATTTATGGTTCTTACGGTTGTGTTCGTTCCAGCCATGAACACTTTCTGGTTTCATGAGTGTATAGAGAATAGGCTTTTGACATAAAATTCTCTTTGAAGTGGATAACACTTCACACTAACATAGTTGATTTCTAATCGTGTCATCTCGTAGATACACTATTTGGTCAAATCTGCCAAACTTAGCAAATCATTAAAAACTTTAAGATTTATTAACTCATTAACAATCCTAAAAGTCTTAACCTTGTTCCTAAACATTGTCTTCATCATGAGAATTGATTGAGTTGATTGACAATGTCAAACCGTCAGTCACAACATTGTTATTCTCCTTGAATCTAGCTCTTGGGATCTCCAATGTGCTAGATAGAGTTATCGCCATGCTGACTTGTCTTAAGCCATAAACCCATTCCCTTAGATAATCTTTCAACTGCCTCTCTCAATAGGCCTTTCGTTAGTGAATCTGACCATTATCGCTTGACTTTACATAGTCAATTGTGATAATTCCACTAGAGAGCAGTTATCTTAGGGTGTTATGTCTCCGTCGTATATGACGAGACTTTCCATTGTACTTGACGCTCCCTTCCCTACCTATTGCTGCTTGACTATCACAATGTATTCAAATAGGTCCAACAGGTTTGGGCCATAATGGAATATCCTCTAAGAAATTTTGAAGCCATTCAGCTTCTTCACCAGCCTTATCTAAAGCAATAAATTCAGATTCCATTGTGGAGCGAGCGATACATGTCTATTTGGACGATTTCCAAGAGATTGCTCCTCCACCAAGTGTAAACCCATAATGACTTATGGATTTTACTTCATTGGACCCAGTGATCCAATTTGCATCACTATATCATTCAATCACGACAAGATATTTATTATAATGCACAGCATAGTGTTGTTTATGTTTCAGATACCCCAACACACGCTTCATTGCCATCCAGTGAGTTTGATTTGGATTACTAGTGAACCGCCTCAATTTGCTAATAGCACATGCAATATATGGTTGCGCACAATTCATAATATACATCAAACTTCCCAACACTCTGGCATATTCCAATTGAGAGTCACTTTCACCTATATTCTTTTGAAATGTAAAGCTTAAATCAATTGGAGTTTTGGCAACATTGAAATTCAAGTACTTGAACTTATCCAATACTCTTTCAATATCATGAGATTGGGATAATACTAGTCCCCGAGGTGTTTTGAGAATCCCGATCCCTCAGATCAAATCAACAACTCCTAATTCCTTCATATCGAACTTGTTGGACAGCATACACTTAGTAGCATTTATATCGTCAATATTTTTACTCATTATTAACATGTTATCAACATACAGACAAACAATGACTTCATGATTCAGAACGTTTTTAATGTAAACACACTTATCACATTCGTTAATCTTGAATCCATTTGCCAACATTGTTTGGTCAAATTTAGTGTGCCATTGTTTGGGTGCTTGCTTGAGCCCATAGAGTGACTTCACAAGTCTGCACACTTTCTCTTCTTTACCAGGAACCACAAACCCTTCAGGTTGTTCCATGTAAATTTTGTCCTCTAACTCTCCATTTATGAAGGCTGTCCTTACATCCATTTGGTGGATTTTAAGATCATGCACTGCCACTAGTGCTATTAACATCCTAATTGATGTTATCCTTGTTATTGGAGAGTATGTATCAAAGTAGTCCAGACCTTCCTTTTGTATGTATCCTTTCACTACAAGACTAGCCTTATATTTGTCAATAGTCCAATCGACTTTCATTTACCTTCTAAAGATCCAATTTGATCCTAAAGGTTTATTTCCTGGAGGAAGATCAGCAAATTCCCAAGTATAGTTACTTAAAATTGATTCGATCTCACTATTGACTGCTTCTTTCCAATAAATTGACTCAGACGAAGACATAGCTGCTTTAAATGTTTGAGGCACATTTTTAAGTAAAAATGCCACAAAATCTGGTCCGAAAGAAGTGGATTTCCATTGGCAATTACTACGCCTAGGATCCTCATTAGGTTGTGTATTTTCCGTTGATTCTTCCAGTGGTCGTTTAGATCTTTCACTTGTCGAGTCACATTCAGTTTTATATGGATAAATGTGTTCAAAGAACTCAATGTTATCTGACTCAATTAACGTATTCACATGAATTTCAGGATTATCAGATTTGTGAACCAAACACCGACTGGCCTTACTTTTCACAACATATCCAATAAATACACAATCCATTATTTTGGATCCAATTTTCACCCTCTTGGGTAAAGGAACCTCTACCTTGGCTAGACACCTCCACACTTTGAAATATTTCAAGTTGAGCTTCTTTCCTTTCCATAACTCATATGGAATCGATTTCCTTTTGCTTCGGGGTACCCTATTGAGTATCTTGTTAGCCGTAAGGATGGCTTCCCCCCACAGATTTCGCGGTGAACCAGAACTGATTATCAACGCATTCATCATTTCCTTTATTATTCTATATTTCGGTTCCGCCAAACCATTTGACTGTGGTGTATATGGTGTAGTAGTATGATGAACAATACCATATTCCAAACATANTTTGCTTCGGGGTACCCTATTGAGTATCTTGTTAGCCGTAAGGATGGCTTCCCCCCACAGATTTCGCGGTGAACCAGAACTGATTATCAACGCATTCATCATTTCCTTTATTGTTCTATATTTCCGTTCCGCCAAACCATTTGACTGTGGTGTATATGGTGCAGTAGTATGATGAACAATACCATATTCCAAACATATCTCTGCAAAAGGAGATTCGTATTCTCCACCCTTTTCACTCCGAATCATTTTTATCTTTATACTCAATTGATTATCCACTTCATTTTTGTATTGCTTAAATGCATCAATTGCTTCATCCTTACTATTAAGCAAATATACAAAACAAAATCGAGTGTAATAGTCAATAAAAGTTATAAAATGCTTTTCCCATAACGAGATGGTGTCGACTTCATATCGCACATATCTGTGTGAATTAAGTCTAAAGGTTTTGAATTTCTTCCAACAGACTTATAAGGATGTTTAACAAACTTACTTTCTACGAAAAAATTTGTATATCAATTTATCACATTTGAAATCATGCAATACTTCTAAAGTAACCAATTTTCGCAAGGCTTTGTAATTTACATGTCCCAAACGGGCATGCAATAAATCATTTGACTCCAATAAGTAAACAGAAGCATAATTCTTATTAATACTATCAACAACCATTACATTCAGTTTGAAGAGACCCTCAGTGAGGTAGCCCTTTCCTAAGAACATCTCATTCTTACTTATCACAGCTTTATCACGAACTAGGACACACTTAAACCCGTTTATAACGGGTAGTGCAGCAGAAACTAAATTCTTCCTAATAGTAGGAACGTGCAGAATGTTGTTCAAAGTCAAAACCTTGCCAGATGTCATTTTCAACATTACTTTCCCAGTTCCTGCAATCCTTGTTATTGCTGTGTTCCCCATCAACAAATCTTCATCGAACTCAGTAGGAGTGTACGTTGCGATGGCTTCTTTCACAGAGCAAATATGTCGAGTGGCACCTGAGTCGAGAAACCACTCCTTGGGATTTCCAACTAAGTTGCACTCTGAGATCGTTGCACATAGGTCATCTGCATCTTCCATTTCTTCCACAATGTTTACTTGTCTTTTGCCTTTGTCTTTGTCTTTGTCCTTTCATTGAGCACGACAGTTGGAAGACTTATGACCAGCCTTACCACAGTTGTAACAGTTGCCCTTGAATTTCTTCTTGGCTTGTTCAAACTTCTGTCTGTTGGACTTCTTTCTCTTCTTGCCTTTGGTAGGAGCTTCTTCAACAATATTAACTCCAGTTATTGTCGAACTCTTACGAGACTACTTTTCGGCGGTTTTGTTATCTTCCTTAATCATGAGCCGAATCACAAGATCTTCAAGCTACATTTCCTTACGTTTATGCTTTAAATAATTCTTGAAGTCGTTCCACGAAGGAGGTAAATTCTCAATCATTGTAGCCACTTGAAAAGCTTCATTTACTACCATATCCTCAGCAATCAGATCATGGAAAATAAGTTGAAGTTCTTTCACTTATGATCCAACAGTTTTACTATCTGACATTTTAGTCGAAAAACTTTGCGACCACAAACTTTTTTAAGAATGAATCTTTTGTCTTATATTTCTTCTCAGGTGCATCCCACAATTCTTTCGAAGTTGTCATTGCACTATATACATTATATAAGTCATCCTCTAAAGCACTCAGAAGGTAGCCCTTACATAGGAAGTCTACAAGTTTTCATGCTTCAATAATCAAGAATTTTTCTCTGTCTGGCATTTCAGCAACAGGCACCGGAGTTACTTTATTGGTAAATTTCTACAGACTAACAGTGGTAAGCCAGAAAAATACCCGTTGATGCCATCCTTTGAAATTCACACCAGGGAATTTTCCCGGTTTCTCTGCTGGTGGTACAACAGTTCGGGTTGGTTCAGCAACAACCACTGTAACATTATCATTTGCCATTTCAAATTCTGTAATAAACAGAAATTGATACAAATGACTTAGTAAGCAATAACTTAAATTGCAAACTTATTAGGAGTATAAAACCACGAAGGTTTTTGTCTCCACTAGAAACACATATTAAAATAAAATAAATAATTTCCTTAAGATTGTTGTCAATCTGTGTTTAAAAAAAAAGTAATACTGATTACCACAAACTTTGCAGAAACAAGAAGTTACCATTGTTTCCAATGAACCAGTGAAGAACAGAAGAACAAAAAGTAATTCAGAAAAAATTAAAATCTGTAAAACATAACACAACATGGAAAAGACAGAACGGAATAAGATCAAGCCCACTGAATGCACAGTTCCCCTTAAGGAAATTATTCCCCTCTAGTATTCGAGATTTGAATTGGAATATGTCCTCCCTAGATAGAATAATCTCAATCACCAGTATATTGATACCCAAACCGCTGGTGTCAACGAGCCCCTCAACGGTAGTAAAGTACACAAAAATTATTTGTGCAGAAGAAGAAGAAGAATTCAAAAATTTTCGTAAGTAAAAAGTCTGAAGAATAACTTGTATTTATAGCCAAGAGGAACTAGTTCCGAAAGGTTGCAACCATTCAGAAACCACACGACCATTTCAGAAAGTTTGCAACCTTTCAAACGGTCATGGTTGTTCCTGAAAGTTGCAACCTTTCAGAACAGTCATCTCCAATGGCGGGAAATTCAAATAAAATGGGAAAGTAATTTAAATAAAACGGGTTACGCGGATTCGAGTTAGGTCGGAACGTTTCGGTTAATTAACTAAATAATTGAAACGTTTTTGGCCATTTAATTCTATTTAATTAATTAAATAAATAATTAAAACAAAACTTTGTCCAAAAATAATCTCTCGATCATTTTCCAAAGCCAAAGCCGAAGTCGAGCCAGCAAGCGACGACGTCGACGAACACAGAGCAAGGGGGGTCCCTTTTTAAAACCCTTTTTACAATCAATAGAAATGTTTCTCTATTTAAAGTCTTCTATTTTTTTCCACCACCGATGAGGGAGAAATGCCTTTTTAACTAAAGCATAAGAGGAGTTTTCAAGTTCCCAAAACTTTTCAATTTCCTCTCTTTTCATCTTCGTTCCATTTGCCATTAACTCTTGCTATATGCCCAACAATCCCCACATGAATGAGGAATGGTTTTAACATAAGGAAGGCACAGACGAGTGTGTACTTTACAAGCAACGATCAATTTCATATGGATAAGTAGGTTTCCCCTTGGACTTTCTATGCTGAACATATGTCGGATATACTCGATCAAATGGTAGATGTGATATCTTTGAACTGTTAAGCTTTGGTGTATACCTAGACAACCATATGTCAAACAATTAACCCTTTACCATTTATGGTTCTTACGGTTGTGTTCGTTTTAACCTAAAACACCTCTTGGTTTCATGAGTGTACAGAGAATAGGCTTTTGACATAAAATTCTCTTTGAAACAGCTTACACTTCACACTCACATAGGTGATTTCTAACCGTGTCATCTCGTAGATACACTATTTGGTCAAATATGCCAAACTTAGCAAATCATTAAAGACTTTAAGCTTTATTAACTCATTAACAAGCCTTAAAGTCTTAACCTTGTTCTTGAACATTTTCTTCATCATAAGAATGGATTGAGTTGATTGACAAGGTCGAACCGTCAGTCACAACTTTGTTTTTCTCGTTGAATCTGGCTCTTGGGATTTCCAGTATTCTAGATAGAGTTACCGCCATGCTGACTTGTCTAAAGCCATAAACTCATTCCCTTAGATGATATTTCAACTGCCGCTCTCACTAGGCATTTTGTTAGTGGATCTGACACATTATTGATTCACTTTACATAGTCAATTGTTATAATTGCATTAGAGAGCAGTTGTCTTACGGTGTTATGTCTCCGTCGTATATGACGAGACTTCCTATTGTACATGACGCTCTCTGCCCTACCTATTGCTGCTTGACTATCAAAATGTATGCAAATAGGTCCCACAAGTTTAGGCCAGAATGGGTTATCCTCTAAGAAATTCCGGAGCCATTCAGCTTCTTCACCAGCCTTATCTAAAGCAATAAATTCAGATTCCATTGTGCAGCGAGCGATACTTGTCTGTTTGTACAATTTCCAAGAGACTGCTCCTCCACCAAGGGTAAACATATAACCACTTGTGGATTTTACTTCATTTGACCCGGTGATCCAATTTGTATCACTATATCCTTTAATCACGGTAGGATATTTATTATAATGCAAAGCATAGTGTTGTGTATGTTTTAGATACCCCAACACATGTTTCATTGCCATCCAATGAGTTTGATTTGGATTACTAGTGAACCGACTCAGTTTGTTAATAGCACATGTTATATCTGGTTGTGTACAATTAATAATATACATCAAACTTCCCAACACTCTGGCTTATTCCAATTGAGAGTCACTTTCACCTATATTTTTTTGAAATCTAAAACCTAAATCAATTGGAGTTTTGACAACACTGAAATTCAAGTACTTGAACTTATCCAATACTCTTTCAATATTATGAGATTGAGATATTGCTAGTCCTTGAGGAGTTTTGAGAATCCTAATCCCTAAGATCAAATCAACAACTCCTAAGTCCTTCATGTCGAACTTGATGGACGGCATGCCCTCAGTAACATTTATATCATCAATATCTTTACTGATTATTAACACGTCATCAACATACAGACAAACAATGACTTTATGATTCGGAACATTTTTTATGTAAACACACTTATCACTATTGATTGCTTCTTTCCAATACATTGACTCAGACGAAGACATAGCTGCTTTAAATGCTTGAGGCTCATTTTCAATAAAAAATGTCACAAAATCTAATCCAAAAGAAGTAGATTTCCGTTGGCGATTACTACACCTATGATCCTCATTATGTTTTGTATTTTTCGTTGATTATTCCCCTGGTCGTTTAGGTCTTTCACTTGTCGACTCACATTCAATTTTACATGGATAAATGTGTCCAAAGAACTCAGCGTTATCTGATTTAATTAACGTATTCACATGTATTTCAGGATTATCAGATTTGAGAACCAAAAACCGACAGGCCTTACTGTTCACAACATATCCAATAAATACACAATCTACTGTTTTAGGTCAATTTTCAACCTCTTGGGTAAAGGAACCTCTACCTTGGCTAGAGACCTCTACACTTTGAAATATTTCAAGTTGGGTTTCCTTCTTTTCCATAACTCATATGGAATCGATTGTCTTTTGCTTCGGGGTACCCTATTGAGTATCTTGTTATTCGTAAGGATGGCTTCCCCCCACAGGTTTCGCGGTGAACCAGAATTAATTAACAAGGCATTCATCATTTCCTTTCTTGTTCTATTCTTCTGTTCCGCCAAACCATTTGACTGTGGTGTATATGGTGCAGTAGTTTGATGAATAATATTATATTCCAAACATATTTCTTCAAAAAGAGATTCGTATTCTCTACCCCTTTCACTCCAAATCATTTTTATCTTTAGAGTCAATTGATTCTCCACTTCATTTTTGTATTGCTTAAATGCATCAATTGCTTCATCCTTACTATTAAGCAAATATACATAACAAAATCGAGTGCAATCATCAATAAAATTTATAAAATACTTTTTCTCACGACGAGATGGTGTCGACTTTATATCGCATATATCTATGTGAATTAAGTCTAAAGGTTTTGAAATTATTTCATATATCTGTGTGAATTAAGTCTAAAGGTTTTGAATTTATTTCAACAAACTTAAAAGGATGTTTAACAAACTTACTTTCTAAAAAAATTTGCATTTCGATTTATTGCATTTGAAATCGGGCAATACTTCTAAAGTAACCAATTTTCGCAAGGCTTTGTAATTTACATGTCTCAAACGGGCATGCCACAAATCATTTGACTCCAATAAGTGAACAGAGGCAGAATTCTTATTAATACTGTCAACAACCATTACATTCAGTTTGAAGAGACCCTCAATGAGGTAGCCCCTTCCTAAGAACATCTCATTCTTACTTATTTACAGGTTTGTCACTAACTAGGACACACTTAAACCCGTTCTTAACAAGCAGTACAGCAGAAAATAAATTCTTCCTAATAGTAGGAATGTGCATAACGTTGTTCAAAATCAAAACCTTGCCGGATGTCATTTTCAACATTACTTTCCTAGTTCCTGCAATCCTTGTTGTTGCTGTGTTCCCCATGAACAAATCTTAATCGAATTCAGCAGGAGTGTACGTTGGAAAGGATTCTTTCACAGAGCAAATATGTCGAGTGGTACCTGAGTCGAGAAACCACTCTTTGGGATTTCCAACTAAGTTGCACTCCGAAATCATTACACAGAGGTCATCTGCATTTTCCATCTCTTCCACGATGTTTGCTTGAATTTTACCTTTGTCTTTGTCTTTTTCCTTTATTCGAGCACGACAGTCAGAAGACTTCTGATCAGCCTTACCATAGTTGTAAAGTTGCCCTTGAATTTCTTCTTGGCTTGTTCAAACTTTTGTCTGTTGGATTTCTTTCTCTTCTTGCCTTTTGTAGGAGCTTCTTCAACAATATTAACTCTAATTATTGTCGACTCTTACGAGACTTGTTTTCAGCGGTTTTGTTATCTTCCTCAATCTTAAGCCGAATCTCAAGATCTTTAAGCTTCATTTCCTTACCTTTGTGCTTTATATAATTCTTGAAGTCATTCCACGAAGGAGGTAACTTCTTGGTCATTGCAGCCACTTGAAAAGCTTCATTTACTACCATATCCTCAGTATTCATATCATGGAAAATAAATTGAAGTTCATGCACTTATGATCCAACAATTTTACTATCTGATATTTTATAGTCTAAAAACTTTGCGACCACAAACTTTTTCAAGCATGCATCTTTGGTCTTATATTTCTTCTTAAATGCTTCCCACAATTCTTTCGAAGCTGTCATTGCACTATAGACATTATATAAGTCATTCTCTAAAGAACTGAGAATGTATCCCTTATATTGGAAGTCTGCATGTTTCCATGCTTCAATAATCATGTATTTTTCTGTGTCAGGCATTTCAGCAGCAGGCACCGGAGTTACTTCATTGGTAAATTTCTGCAGACCAAGAGTGGTAAGCCAGAAAAATGCCCGTTGCTTCCATACTTTGAAACTCACACCAGAGAATTTTCCTAGTTTCTCTGCTGGTGGTATAGCAGTTCAGGTTGGTGCACCAAAAACCATTGTAACATTATCATTTGCCATTTCAAAATCTGTAATAAACAGAAAATGATACAAATGACTCAGTAACCGATAACATAAATTACTAACTTAATAGGAGTATAAAACCACGAAGGTTTTTGTCTCCACCAGAAACACAGATTAAAATAAAATAAATAATTTCCTTAAGATTGTTGCCAATGTGTGTTTGAAAAACAGTAATACTGATTACGAGAAACTTTGTAGAAATAGGAAGTTACCAAAGTTTCCAATGAACCAGTGAAGAACAGAAGAACATAAATTAATTAACAAAAAATTAAAATCTGTAAAACATACTAGAATCTAGAAAAGATTGAATCGAAAAAGATTAAGCCTACTGAATGCACAACTTCCCTTAAGGAAATTATTCCCCTTTAGTATCTGAGGTTTGATTTGGAATATGTCCTCCCATGATAGAATGATCTCAATCACCAGTGTATTGACACCCAAAACGCAGGTGTCAGCGAGCCACTCAACGGTAGTAAAGTAAAAGAAAATTATTTGTTCAGAAGAAGAAGAAGAATTCAGAAATTTTCGTAAGTAAAATGTCTGAAGAATAACTGGTATTTATAGCCAAGAGGAACTGGTTTCGAAAGGTTGCAATCTTTCAAAAACCACACAACTATTTCAGAAAGTTTGCAACCTTTCAAACGGTCATGGTTAAGTTGCAACCTTTCAGAACAGTCATCTCCAACGGCGGGAAATTCAAATAAAATAGGTCACGCGGATCCGAGTCGTGTTGAAACATTTTGGTTAATTAACTAATTAATTGAAACATTTTTGGCCATTTAATTTTATTTAATTAATTAAATAAATAATTAAATGAATAATTAAAACAAAACTTTGTCCAAAATTAATCTCTCGATCATTTTCCAAAGCCAAAGCCAAAGACGAAGCCGAAGCCGAAGCCGAGCAAGCGACGACGACGACGGAGCGAGGAGGGTCCCTCTTTCCAACCCTTTTAAAAATTAATAGAAGTGTTTCTCTATTTAAACTCTTCTATTTTTCTTTCCACCACCGATGAGGGAGAAATGCCTTTTTTACTAAACCATAAGAGGACTTTTCAAGTTTCCAACCTTTCATCTTCCTTCTATTTCCCATTAACTCTTGCTATATACCCATCAATCCCCCACATGAAATAGGAATGGTTATAACAAAAGGAATGCACAGAAAAGTGTATACTATTCAAGTAAGGATCAATTGCATCAGGATAAGTAGGTTTCCCCACGGACTTTTCCTAGTAAACATATGTCGGATATACTCGGTCGATCGGTAGAAGCAATATTTTTGAACCGTCGAGCTTTGGTGTATACCTAGACAACCATATGTCACAATTAACTCTTTACCATTTATGGTTCTTATGATTGTGTTCGTTTTAGCCATGAACACCTCCTGGCTTCATAAGTGTATAGAGAATAGGCTTTTGACATAAAATTCTCTTCGAAGTGGCTTACACTTCACACTCACATAGATGATTTCTAAATGTGTCATCTTGTAGATACACTATTTGGTCAAATCTACCAAGCTTAGCAAATCATTAAAAACTTTAAGCATTATTAACTCATTAACAAGCCTTAAAGTCTTAACCTTGTTCTTGAACATTGTTTTCATCATGAGAATTGATTGGGTTGATTCACAATGTTGAACCGTCAGTCACAACTTTGTTTTTCTCCTTAAATCTAGCTCTTGGGATCTACAATCTACTAGATAGAGTTACCGCCATGCTGACTTGTCCTAAGCCGTAAACTCATTCCCTTAGATGATCTTTCAACTGCCTCTCTCCCTAGGCCTTTTGTTAGTGTATATGACGCATGATCACTTGACTTTACATAGTCAATTGTGCTAATTCCACTAGAGAGAAATTATCTTATGGTGTTATGTCTCTGCCGTATATGATGAGACTTCCCGTAGTACTTGACGCTCCCTGCCCTACCTGTTGCTGCTTGACTATCACAATATATGCAAATAGGTCCCACAGGTTTAGGCCAGAATGTAGTATCCTCTAAGAAATTCTAGAGCCATTCAGCTTCTTCACCGGCCTTATCTAAAGCAATAACTTCATATTCCATTGTGGAGCAAGTGATACATGTCTTTTTGGATAATTTCCAAGAGACTACTCACCACCAAGTGTAAACACATAACCACTTGTGGATTTTACTTCATTTGATTCGGTGATCCAATTTGTATCACTATATCCTTTAATCACGACAGGATATTTATTATAATGCCAAGCATAGTGTTGTGTAAGTTTCAGATACCCCAACATACGTTTCATTGCCATCCAGTGAGTTTGATTTGGATTACTAGTGAACCGACTTAGTTTTGCTAATAGCATATGCTATATCTGGTTGTGTACAATTCATAATATACATCAAACTTCCCAACACTCTGGCATATTCCAATTAAGAGTCACTTTCACCTACATTCTTTTGAAATGTAAAGTTTAAATCAATTGGAGTTTTGACAACATTGAAATTCAAGTACTTGAACTTATCCAATACTCTTTCAATATAATGAGATTGAGATAATGCTAGTCCCTGAGGAGTTTTGAGAAACTTGATCCCTAAGATCAAATAAACAACTCCTAAGTCCTTCATATCGAACTAGCTGGACAACATGCGCTTAGTAGCATTTATATCGTCAATATCTTTACTCTTTATTAACATGTCATCAACATACATACAAACAATGACTTCATGATTCAGAATGTTTTTAATGTAACGACACTTATTACATTCGTTAATGTTGAATCCATTTGCCAAGATTGTTTGGGAGCTTGCTTGAGCCCATAAAACGACTTCACAAGTCTGCATATTTTCTCTTCTTTACCAGGAACCACAAACCCTTCATGTTGTTCCATGTAAATTTCTTCTACCAACTCTCTATTTAAGAAGGTTGTCTTTACATCCATTTGGTGGATTTTAGGATCATGCACTGCCACTAGTACTATTCACAGCCTAATTGATGTTATCCTTATTACTGCAGAGTATGTATGAAAGTAGTCCAGACCTTCCTTTTGTTTGTATCCTTTGACTACAAGTCTAGTCTTATATTTATCAATAGTCCAATCGACTTTCATTTACCTTCTAAAGATCCAATTTGATCCTAAAGGTTTATTTCCTAGGGGAAGATCAGTCAATTCCCAAGTATGGTTACTTAAAATTGATTCGATCTCACTATTGACTGCTTCTTTCCAATAAATTTACTCAGACGAAGACATAGCTTCTTTAAATGTTTGAGGCTCCTTTTCAAGCTAAAATGCCACAAAATCTGGTCCGAAAGAAGTGGATTTCCGTTGGCGATTACTACTGTAACACCCCGTATCTTAAACAGACCAAAAATGCAGATTTTGAGAAATTGTAGGTGCAACCCAGGGTTACCATCCACGGATCATAGGTCATACCACGGCCCGTGTTGGTGGTCCGTGGTTCACCACTGCAACCCCTCCCCAAACCCAGCTCAGAAAAATTGGCTATGTCTCGACCCATGGTCTATAGGTCAGACCAAGGTTCGTGGTCTGTCTCCCTCAACCTGTTGTTTGATCTGATTATTCATACTTTGAGAGAAAAGTGGAATAACGTTCTTAAACTCTGCATTCGAAATCTTATGATCTGGGACTAGAGGAACTGCGTTAGCATTCTTGGCATTAGCTCTAAGAGGAGGCATGATCACTGAAACGTAGACGTTGAGTTAGAATGCAATTTAGATAATAACTTATGCACGATAAGAGTAACAGGAAAATGAAGATTTCCTAAAACACTTTGTAGCCTCCCTCTCATTAGATGTGTTGCGCACTACACATCCATGAAAAGGACTCTACCTAGTGCGGCTTTTATAACATCCTAGGACACTTAAACCTAATGCTCTGATACCAAGTTTGTCACCCCCCGAGACTACCCCCGAGACGCGGACACGGGACCTAGAACCACAAGTGATCCCAAGCTAACCCTATTGGCATGATCATGAGCATACTAAAGATAATAAATTGATACAGAAGCTAAATCATAAATAACTTGAAAAGATGGGGAATACCTATATACTATAACTAAGATATATGAAAACGAATGAGTTTAATACAAAAGAAGATATTAACTCAATTCTAAGATGAATCTAACTATGTCTTAAATAGGCCTCTAAACTGACTACAAATGTTGGGACATGCCCCAACTAGATCTAGCAAAACTGAAACTAAAGGACTAAAAATACTGAAAAGAAACTCATGACTATTGTCCTCGGAAAATGAGGAGTCACCATTGATTCTGCTGAACTGGAGATCGGAAACGGATCTAAGTGTGATCTGGATGCTGAGAACCTGAACCTACATCATGAGAAGATGTAGCGCACGTATGCGTCAGTACTTGAAAGGTACTGAGCATGCAAGATAGAGTAAAACTGAAATAACATATAACTGAACAAAGAAATAAAGCAATGAAACAATCTGAACATGATATACATACTGAATACTGAGTTAACTAAATGCAATGACCAAATTTAAAACATGTTGAAACTGAATACTGGATATACTGATAAATGGTCAATGCAATAGGATCTGAATTTATGCTCTCCAGGCTCACCAGGACCATGAAGATTCTCGTGATGCGATCACTAGTACGTTTCGAGTCCTTCTTTAGATGTTTTTGTAGTGTTAGATCCTAGGGCTACTCTTACCTTTGTAACTCTCTTTATTGCAGTAATCTAAAGAGTTAGTCTAGAAACTCCTTCAGAACCCTTCTCAGTCTCTTCCCTAGTTGGTGACCTAGTTATAGTTAGACGGGTATACAGAAACTGCCCTATCTCAGTTTCTCAGAAACTCACCTCAGCAGATCTTGTAGAGTTAGAAATGGTAAATTTCGATGTCATTCTAGTCATGGATTGGTTACATTCCTGTTATGCCTCAGTTGATTGTAGAACTAGGACTGTTCATTTTCAATTTCCTGATGAAGCAATCCTAGAATAGAATGGTAGTAGCTTAGCGCCTATGGGTCGATTAATTTCTTACCTTAAGGAAAGAAAGATAATCTCTATGGGTTATCTATATCATCTAGTTCGGGTTAAGGATTCAAGCTCCAAAACCCCAACTCTCGAGTCAATTCTTGTGGTTAATGAGTTTCCATAAGATCTTCCCGGAGTTCCTTCCGATAGGGAAATCAACTTTGGAATTGATTTCCTTCCAGATATCCAGCCTATCTTTATTCCTCCTTACAGAGTGGCTCCAGCTGAGCTTAAGGAATTGAAAGAGTAGTTGAAAGACCTTCTAGATAAGGGCTTCATCAGACCTAGTATTTCGCCATGGGGTGCACCCATGTTGTTCATAAAGAAGAAAGATGTTTGTGAGAAAAGCTTCGCAGAACTGAAAACCAGGTTGACCACAGCTCTCGTTTTGACTCTACCAGAGGGTTCAGATGGTTATATATCTATTATGATGCATCCAGAGTCGTCCTAGGTTGTGTGTTGATGCAGCAAGATAAGGTTATTGCATATTTATCAAGACAGCTTAAAGTGCATGAGAAGAATTATCTGACTCATGACCTCGAGCTTGCAGCAGTGGTGTTTGCACTCAAGATTTGGAGACACTACTTGTATGGTGTTCATGTAGATATGTTCATAGAACATAAGAGCCTTCAATATGTATTCACCCAGAAAGAACTGAATATTCGCTAGAGGAGATGGTTTGAGTTCCTCAAGGACTATGATATGAGTGTGCATTACCATCATGGTAAGGCCAATGTAGTAGCAGATTCTCTTAGCAGACTATTTATGGGTAGTGTAGCACATGTTGACGAAGAAAGAAAAGAGCTAGTAAAGGATGTTCACAGGCTTGCTCGCTTCGGAGTTCGCATTATGAGCATATAAGATAGTAGTGTAACAGTTCAGAATGGGTCAGAACCTTCATTGGTAGCGGAGGTTAAGGAAAAGCAAGTCAATGATCCAATCTTGCTTCAACTTAAGGGTGCAGTCCACCAACAGAGAGTTGAGGTTTTCTCCCAAGGGGGAGATAGTGTGCTTCGCTATCAGGGTCAATTATGTGTTCCTTAAGTGGATGAGTAGGTGAAGTAGCCTTGATTGGGCCAGATTTGGTTTATGAAGCTATGAGAAAAAGTTTAGCTCGTCAGAAATAGACTTAAGACAGAAGTCCTATGCAGATATAATAAGAAGGAAATTAAATTTTAAGATAGATGATTAAGTTTTATTGAAAGTGTCACCTATGAAAAGGGTGATGAGATTTGGCAAGAAAGGGAAGCTCAGTCTTAGATATATAGGCCCTTACAAGATTCTGAAAAGCATTGGTAAAGTGGCTTATGAATTAGAGTTGCCAGCAAAATTAGCAACAGTGCAGCCGGTTTTTCACATTTCACTATTGAAGAAGTGTGTGGGTGATCTAACATTCGTAGTGCTATTAGAGAGTGTGGCTGTGAAAGATAGTCTCTCATATGAGGATGTACAAGTTGAGATTCTCGATCGTCAGGTTAGAAGGTTAAGAAACAAATAAGTTGATTCAGTCAGGGTTTTATGGAGGAGCCATTCCGTAGAGGGAGCTACTTGGGAAGCAGAAGCAGCCATGAAGTCCAAGTATCCTCATCTCTTTCCTTCCGATTCACTCCAGCTTGAGGTAATAGTTCCTCTTCAGTTTTTCAGTAATTCATGCGTAAATTCAGTCTTAGAATCATGTTCCCTCAGTTTCTACTTGCATTTTCAGCATATTTGCATGTTCTTGGAACTCAGTTCAGTCAGAAATTCAGTTCTCAGTGTTTAGTGGTAGGGATTGCAGCCCTCTCCCTCCATTTCTACTAGTTTAGTCTTCATTCGAGGACGAATGGTCCCAAGGCGGAGATAATGTAACACCTCGTATGTGAAACAGACCAAAAATGCAGATTTTGAGAAGTTGCAGCTGCAACCCACGGTTGCCATCGACGGACCGTAGGTCAGACCACGGCCCGTGCTGGTGGCCCGTGGTTCACCACTGCAACCCCTCCCTAAATCCAGCTCAGAAAAATTGGCTAAGTCTCGACCCATGAAAAGACCCATGGTTTATAGGTCAGACCAAGGTTCGTGGTCTGTGTCCGTGGATCGAGGCCCCCTTTACCCAGCCTCTACCGCAAATTACGGCCGACCAGCACAGACCATCATTCGATCTACAATCCGTAGGTCTGATCGTATGTGAGGGTCAACAGCCAGTTAGATGAAAATTCTTGAGTGGGTCAAATTCAGATGGTCATAACTCCTAGCACAAAAGGTATTATGTGTCCTATTACCTATGATATGATAGATAATTGAATCATCTTTCCAACGCCACCGAGTTTGCTAAAATCCAACCTCCGAGTAAAAAGTTATGCTCGTTTTTGTGAAACCCTGTCGGGCAGACTTGACCTACGACTCCAATCTATGGACCATTGATTGAACTACGACCCATAGGTCTAATCCGTCGATCACTCCGACTGCAGTTAAGTCAAGGGTCTTTTGGTCTTTTCCTATTTCGTTGGAACCCTAAGATACGTCGTTTAGACCTTAAATCATGAGGTCTTAGTCAGCTTAAGCCTAGAAACATAACTAGAACTTAACTAAGTCAAATCATTCTTCATAACTTAGAAAATTAGAAGCGTAAGAAAAGAAAGAGGCGACCAACCCTAACTCCAAGAACGCAACAAGTTTTCTTCAGTACCAGCCCAAAAATCAAAGGATTTCTCTGTGAAACTTCTCACCAGGTATGTGGGATTTCACTAGTGGGTTCCTTCCACCCATTAGGTCCCTAGAATTCAGTCAGTTTCTTGATTCTCTTACTATGAATAGACCTAGGGTTTCTAGAATTTCAGCAGATTATCATGAATTACTTAGGAATATGTCCCAAATCAGATTATCATGTTTGTACTCATTTTATTGCATGAATTCCAGAACCCTAGCTATGTATTTCTTTAGTTCTTGAATTACACATTCTAGGTAAGATATTTCAGTTATTCAGATATACTTGCTCCAGTTTTGAACGCCATGTTATCAGTATATTTCAGCATAAACCGTATGTTGAGTTATAAATCTTGAGAAGTTTTTTTTGACAACACTTGAGTTTTTAAACTGAGTTTTTGAGAAAGTTAAGACGAGTTTTGAGAAAGATCTTCTAAAACATGATTAGTATGACAATCGAGTAGGTCATTAATATATGAGCAGTATGGTATCTAGATATACCATCATTGTTTATGCAATATGACTTCCCAAGTCATCAATGATCATAGTATAATATGATTTTGAATTGTTTTCTAAGAAAGCGTTTTCAAGTATGAGTAGCTACATGTCAGTATTTTGAGCTATTCAGTATTCCAGTCATAATGTATTTAGTTATACATGCCTCAGTTTATGAATGCATCATTATCAGATTAATTGTTGCATTCTGATATTACATGTTTAGTTTTGAGCTATCTATTATATATAGAAACTCAGTCATAATGTGTTAACAACTTAATCTATTGGGAGTAGCATATTACCAAGTTGGACTAGGATTCAGCGTACCCATATAGTCCCAAAACTACGAGCCACATAGGTGTAAGTCCCCTCTGTGGGCAATATCAGTTAGTGATCATGCCAATCATGCCTCTATACCTTTGGCCGGGTATATTGGGTCCTCTCGATGGGGCATATACATCAGACTCCACATTTAGCTCATGTGGTTTTATTATCGGTTATTAGAGCTCCCACAGTTCAGCCATATCCTATTGCATTGACCATTTATCAGTATATCCAGTATTCAGTTTCAGCACGTTATAAATTTGGTCATTGCATTCAGTTAACTCATATTCAACATCTATGTCATGTTCAGATTATTTCATTGTTTTATTGCTTTGTTCAGCTATATGTTATTTCAGCTTTACTCTATCATGCATGTTCAGTACCTTTCAAGTACTGACGGATATGTGCGCTACATCTTCTCGTGATGTAGGTTCAGGTTCTCAGCATCCAGATCACGCTTAGATCGGTTTCTGATCTCCAGATCTGTAGAATCAGTGGTGAGTCCTCATTTTCTGAGGACAATTGTCATGAGTTTCTTGTCAGTATTTTTAGTCCTTTAGTTTCAGTTTTGCTAGATCTAGTTGGGGCATGTCCCAACATTTCTAGTCATTTTAGACACTTATTTCAGACATAGTTAGATTCAGCTTAGAATTGAGTTAATATCTTCTTTGTATTAAACTCATCAGTTTTCATATATCTCAGTTATAGTATATGGGTATTCCCCATCTTTTCATGTTATTTATGATTTAGCTTCCGCATCAATTTTTTATCTTTAGTATGCTTATGATCATGCCAGCAAGGTTAGTTTGGGATCACTTGTGGTCCTAGGTCCCGTGTCCGAGTCTCGGGGGTAGTCTCGGGGCGTGACAACTACGCCTAGGATCCAAGTTAGGTTGTGTATTTTCCATTGATTCTTCTTGTGGTCGTTTAGGTGTTTCACTTGTCAACCCACATTCAGTTTTATACGTATAAATATGTTCAAAGAACTCAGCGTTATCAGACTCAATAACCGTATTCACATGAATTTCAGGATTTTCATATTTGTGAACCAAAAACCGACAAGCCTTTCTGTTCACAACATATTGAATAAATACACAATCCACTGTTTTGGGTCCTATTTTCACCCTCTTGGTTGAAGGAACCTCTACCTTGGCTAGACACCTCCACACTTTGAAATATTTCAAGTTGGGTTTCCTTCCTTTCCATAAATAATATGGAACCAATTGTGTTTTGCTTTGGGGTACCCTATTGAGTATCTTGTTAGCCGTAAGGATGGCTTCCCCCGACAGGTTTCGCGGTGAACCAGAACTGATTATCAAGGTATTCATCATTTCCTTTAATTTTCTAATCTTTTGTTCCGCCAAACCATTTGACTGTGGTGTATAGGGTACTGTAGTTTGATAAATAATACCATATTCCAAACATATCTCTGCAAAAGGAGATTCGTATTCTCCACCCCTATCACTTTGAATCATTTTATCTTTAAACTCAATTGATTCTCCACTTCATTTTTGTATTACTTAAATGCATCAATTGATTCATCCTTACTATTAAGAAAATATACATAACCAAATTGAGTGCAATTGTCAATAAAAGTTATAAAATACCTTTTCCCACCACGAGATGGTGTCGACTTCATGTCGCATATATCTATGTGAATTAATTAAGGTTTTGAATTTCTTTCAACAGACTTATAAGGATGTTTAACAAACTTACTTTCTACATAAATTTTGCATTTTGATTTATTAAATTTGAAATCAGGAAATACTTCTAAAGTAAACAATTTTCGCAATGCTTTGTAATTTACATGTCCAAAACTGGCATGCCATAAATCATTTGACTACAATAACTAAACAAAAGCATAATTCTTATTAATACTGTCAACAACCATTACATTCAGTTTGAAGAGTCCCTCAGTGAGGTAGCCCTTTCCTAAGAACATCTCATTCTTACTTATTACAGCTTTGTCACTAACTAGGACACACTTAAACTCGTTCTTAACAAGTAGTGCAGCAGAAACTAAATTCTTCCTAATAGAAGGAACTCAGCAGGAGTGTACGTTGCAAAGGATTCTTTCACAGAGCAAATATGTTGAGTGACACCTGAGTCGAGAAACCACTCCTTAGGATTTCCAACTAAGTTGCACTCCGAGATCATTGCACAGAGGTCATCTACATTTTCCATCTCTTCCAAGATGTTATCTTGACCTTTTCCTTTTTCTTTGTCTTTGCCCTTTCTTGGAGCGCAACAGTCAGAAGACTTATGACCAGCCTTACCACAGTTGTAACAGTTGCCCTTGAATTTCTTCTTGGCCTATTCTGACTTATGTCTGTAGGACTTCTTTCTCTTCTTGCGTTTGGTAGGAGCTTCTTCAACAATATTAACTCCAAATATTGTCGAACTCTTACGAGACTTCTTTTCGGTGATTTTGTTATCTTCCTCAATCTTGAGTCGAATCACAAGATCTTCAAGCTTCATTTCCTTACGTTTATGCTTTAAAAAATTCTTGAAGTCGTTCCACAAAGGAGGTAACTTCTCGATCATTATAGCCACATGAAAATGCTTCATTTACTACCATATCCTTAGCATTCAGATCATGGAAAATAAGTTGAAGTTCCTGCACTTGTGTTCCAACAGTTTTACTATCTGACATTTTATAGTCTAAAAATTTGCGACCACAAACTTTTTCAAGCATGCATCTTCTGTCTTATATTTCTTCTCAAGTGTATCCCATAATTCTTTCGAAGTTGTCATTGCAATATAGACATTAAATAAGTCATCCTCTAAAGCACTCAGAATGTAGCCCTTACATAGGAAGTCTGCACGTTTCCATGCTTCAATAATCATGATTTTTTTTGTCTGACATTTCAGCAGCAGGCACCAGAGTTACTTCATTGGTAAATTTCTGTAGACCAAGAGTGGTAAGCCAGAAAAATACCCGTTGCTGCCATCCTTTGAAATTCACACCAGAGAATTTTTCTGGTTTCTCTGCTGGTGGTACAGCAGTTCGGGTTGGTGCAGCAACAGACACCGTATCATTATCATTTGCCATTTCAGAATTTGTAATAAATAGAAATTGATACAAATGACTCAGTAAGAAATAACCTAAATTGCAAACTTAATAGTAGTATAAACCACAAAGGTTTTTGTCTCCACCAGAAACACAGACTAAAGTAAAATAAATAATTTCCTTAAGATTGTTGTCAATCTGTGTTTAAAAAACGGTAATACTGAGTTTCCAATGAACCATTGAAGAACAGAAGAATATAAATTAATTCATAATAAATTAAACTCTGTAAAACAGACCAGAAACTGGAAAAGACAGAACGGAAAGTGAGCAAGCCCACTGAATGCACATTGTCCCCTTAAGGAAATTATTCCCCTCTAGTATCCGAGGTTTGATTTGGAATATGTCCTCCTAGGATAGAATGATCTAAATCACCAGTGTATTGATACCAAAAACCCTGGTGTCAGCGAGCCACTCAACGGCAGTAAAGTACACGAAAATTATTTGTGCAGAAAAAGAAGAAGAATTCAAAAATTTTCGTAAGCAAAAGGTCTGAAGAATAATTGGTATTTATAGCCAAGAGGAACTGGTTTCGAAAGGTCGCAACCTTTCATAAACCACACGACCATTTCAGAAAGTTTGCAACCTTTCAAATTATCATGGCTGTTCTTGAAAGTTGCAACCTTTCATCACAGTCATCTCCATCGGCGGGAAATTCAAATAAAATGGGAAAGTAATTTGAATAAAATGGGTCACGCGGATCCGATTCTGGTCGGAACATTTCGGTTAATTAACTAATTTATTGAAACATTTTTGGCCATTTAATATTATTTAATTAATTAAATAAATAAATAAAATAAAACTTTGTCCAAAACTAATCTCTCGATCGATCATTTTCCTAAGTCAAAGCCAAGCGAGCGACGACGACAACAGTGCGAGGGGGGTCCCTCTTTCCAACTCTTTTAACAATTAATAGAAGTGTTTCTCTATTTAAAATCTTCTATTTTTATTTCCACCACCGATGAGGGAGAAATGCCTTTTTACTAAAGCATAAGAGGACTTGTCAAGTTCCCAAAACTTTTCAAGTTCCCAACTTTTCAAGTTCCTCTCTTTTCATCTTCCCTCCATTTCCCATTAACTCTTGCTATATGCCCAACAAACATGACTAATTCAAATTGCTTTCTTGAAATTTCCCCTATGGATTTTCTAGTTGCTCTCCAGGAAAATCCAAATAAGCAATCTTTTGTAATCACCAATCCCACAATCCCATTCCTATAATTTCTAATTAGATTATCATGGAACAAAATGGTAACCAACAAATGTTATGATCCTGTCAGTAAACTCAATTTAGCCAACAAATCTTTCTTCCCCTTTTACCACCAGCTGCAGTACTAGCGTATGTGTCAATAGTTCTTTTATAAATTATGATTAATGAATTGATTTGTTGTAATAATTAATGATGTGTCATAATATTCACCCTAATTTTACATTCTTTAGAAGAATTACTCTAATTCGAAATCAAGGAAGGTAAATACTTCATATGTTTCATTTTATCTTTCTTCTTTCAAATTTTTAGTTTTGTTCATTTGATTTGAAATTAGAAAAAAATAAGTTGATAACGATTATCTATAAATTAAAGCAAGAGAAACTCGAAGTTGATACTTGGATCTGGTGCAATATTCTCCATTTCCGAGATTTGCTCTTTTCACTGTTTTTTCATGTCATAGAAAGTTTCATTTAGTTCTCAATTTTCTTGACAAAAAATAAATAAATTTACATTAGTGATGTTATAGGGACATGTAAAAAATATGTCTTTATACTATTACTATATAGATTTTTAAATTTTTTTCACAAAAATTGAAAAATGAATGAAACTTTCTATGAAATGAGAAATATAGCGAAGAGAGCAAATCTCAAAAATGGAAAATTTTTAATTGTCCTTGATCCACACTTGTACTGTATCCATGTATGCTATGTGAGTTCCTCTTGCTTCAATTCAGTGATAACCTTTATTGACCTATTTTTCTTGATTTCAAATCAAAAGTGCAAGACTCAAACTCTAAAAACAAACACATAAAATGAAATGGAGGAGTACTTATCTTCGACGAGTTTTGGATTAGAAGAGTCTCCATGAGCAAGGTGAAAGTAGGATGAACATTAGCTCGTATCACGAGTTATTTATACAAATCAATTCATTTCCTGGGTGTTGCAGCAACTACTGACACATATGCTAGCTAGGCAGCTAGTGGTAGTGGAGGAAAAAAAATTTGTTGACTTATATGAGTTAGATGATATGATTGTAACATTTCCTGGTTATTATTTATGATAACCTGGTCTGCAATTACATGTATTGGGGTAGTGGGGTTGATGATCACTAAGTATTGATCATTTGGATTTTCATGATGAGAAACTAGAAAATTCATATGGAAATTTTCAAAAAAGTAATTCAAATTATCATGTCAACATCTTAAAGCCTGTCACAAAAATTCCAATCATAATTTTCATAATTAAGAGATTTGAAGCCTTATTTAGGAGCTATAACATTGTTAGGTTAATTAATTTTAAAGCTTCTAAAAACCACCCTAATAGCACAATTGTTAAGATCTATATGAGATTTTTATAAAATTATATCTACTAGTTGCAAAAGAATATGCATGGTGCAAGAAAACCTTAAGAAGTTAAAAATGTTCGTATAAAAAGGCCTATGATATTTTGTATGAGAGGAGAAGTGGGGGGGGGGGGGGGGGGGGGGGGNNNNGTGGCTTATGAAGAACTATAACATATAAAAATAAATAAAACAACTTAGTATAAAAAGATTTCTGAGTGGATAGGTAATTGCTTGGATGGAGATCATTGAACATAATTTGTTTATTATATAAAAGAACTCAAAGGGGAAACCTACCCACCATCGCACATCCACATTTACTTAGAATTTAACTCACATTAAATGTTTCTTTTTCTGTTTTAGGGTGAGAGGAATTGACATATACAAGATAAAAAATCAATAAATAGTCTCAAGTAATTCTATGTACCCTACTATTTAAGATTATTTAAACTTAATATTTTCCACCAAAAAAAAAATCTTAAATAGTAAAACAGCGGTCCCCTACAATTTCTTTTACAATTTCAATATCTTTTTATATCCATTGGCTTTTCAATAATGTGAAAAGTGGGACTAATAGTTACAATCACCATTTTTTGTATGAAAGATATGTGTGCTCGGTATATGCATCATAACACTAGTACATAGTTAGGAGGATCGATTGATAAATGTACATATTTTTCTAGAGGTCAGTTCCCTATTACTTATTTAGGGTATCTTATCTCTCATGTAAAAAGGAGGAAGATTTATTATAACGATCTCATTTTAAAGGTGAAGGATAAGCTTCAAACTTTGAAAGGGAAGATGATATCTCATGGTGGTAAGGCTACATTAATTTGTAGTCTACTGTAAAGTATTCCTATTCTTTAGTAATTCTCCCTCTCAATTGTGTAATAAAAGTGCTACACAAGATTTTTCCAAATTCTTTGGAACAACAAAGAAACTTGTAGAAATAAGCATTGGGTTGCATGACTGAATATTTGTCTACCTAAAAAGGAGGAGATCTTGGTTTGGATACTTTTTTGATATTTCAAATGCTATGCTTGAAAATTTATGGTGAAAGTTTAGAATTGAAAAATCTCGATGGACAAATTTTACGTTAATAGGTATTGCAAAAAGGAAAGATCTTTATTGGTCCACTGGAAAGGAGGTTCATATGTTTGGAAATACATGGTTGAGAGAACATAGAAATTCTTGAGAAGCACATTTGGTGGGAAACAAGAGGTGGTTCAACGAACATTTGTTATGAATATTGGACAAAGCTTGGTTCTTTCCATCAAGAAGATAACTATCATATTTTGTTTAAAATGGAAAAAATAAAGGATTTGATTAATGAAAAGAGATGGGAGATAGAGAGACTACATCAAATATTCTTAGAAAGAATTTTCAATCATATTTTGGGGTATTTGATAAACTTTCTCACTACAGATCTTGTTGATAGACCATGGTTGGTGCTCAATAGCACATGGAAATTTAAATTCTGGAGGGGACTTATTGAGAATTAAGAAGGAAGCAAACTAACAACATAATCATATTTGGGGGGAATATCTGCCTTTCACATTTTGTTTCTTGATTAGGAGAATTTGGAGAAACGAAATTCCTCTAGCTACCATTGTTGCTAGATGTAACAATTATGTGGATCCTAATTGCTTGTGTTGTGCAGTGCCCATTCTGGAAATAGTTAAAAAAAAATTCCTTTTAGGTGAAATGATCAGGGTATGAAAGTGTTTTAGAATTTGTACTACTTCGCAAAGATCTTGGATACAATTAAAACAAAGGGTGTAGAAATAGAGCAATGCACATCGTAATGAAATGCTTATGATTATCATGGTTGTAGTACATATTATGATATAATAGTTTCTATGGAAGAGAAGAAATACTAGTCTTCAAGGTGGATTATTCCCTTATTAGAAGCTAATTTATGATATAAATGATTCAATTCATAAGCTTATCTTCTTAAACTTTCATTTTCTGCAAAATTTACCAGAGAAATTGCCTCAAATTTTACAAGTTTTGGAAGAATTGAAGCCAAGTTAATGACATATGACTTTGAGATGGAACTTCTTTTATGTTGGATGGTATAAATGAAAGACTTTTAATGCATCCAAGGGTAACCCTAGTCCTAGTTCTACTACTTTTGTGACAAAAATAGTGAGAGGGTTATTGTAGGGGTGAAAGGAAGGAGAATTATTAATTTCACAAATCAAAATGTTGAAGAAAAAACAATTAGTGAAGGGGTTCAATTTCGTTGAGATAGAGGTATTGTCCCCTGATAGTGGAAACTGACTCACTTACTATGCTCAATATATTGGAAAGAAGATGAGAAGTTCCGTAGAATGTTGTGAAGGAGGTTGAAGCTGTAAACATAATAAGGGAATGTGTCCCTACTCAGTTAAAACACACTTTAAGGGAAGGTGACACATTGGCTAATTGTTTTGGTAACTTATTCATTTTATAGGTACTTACGCAGTGGAGGATTTCCAAGAGATTCCACTTCTATGAAAGAGAACTGTGAACATAGATAAAATGAGCTTGCTTCATTTAGGGCTTATTCAAATCAACAACAGATAACTCTGTATCAATGTTCATTTATCACATAGGTTACATCATAGAGAACCGAAAAAATGTTAATCAATAAATGAACAACCTAAACTGAGTTCATATATTCTATTAATTATGCCACCTGGTAAGAGATTAATGTGTACAATAGTAATAGACTACAACTTAGATATTTAAGTAATTGACTTTATATTGTTCTGAGATGCAACTATGTGATTTTCTTTATTGCTTGAGAGTCATTTAGTTACTATTTACTCATTAATCATATATCCTTACTTTCTTCCCATGATGTGTGGCGATGGTTTGTTTAAGATTCATTCTATATCAGGGGAGAATAATGGAGAAGGTTAATGAGTTCTTTGTAATTGTTTCTCTCTAAAGTTTAAACAATAACAAATAGTTAGAGATTACTATTGTTCTAGTTTCTAGAATGTAATGCCTCTCAAGGCCATTTTCACTTTTTGCATTATTTTCAGTGTTCAAAACTTTTTTATGGTGACCCTAAGTCATTTATGACTTGCACAGACTAACAGTTCGGTCACCTGATCATTCATTTAGTTTTTGTGTGAGTATTCATGTTTAGGTGCTTTTGAAACTTGAATGGTTGACTTGGGTCAAAACTTTAGGTAAATGGCTTCAGAATGCAATTCTAACGATTCTGTTAGCTTCCAAACATTGAGTTAGGTCTAGAAAGACCTTTGGTGTAAGCCTTAAGGCTTCCGAGCTCATTTTAAGCTATCTTATCGATTTTGGCTAAAAATAGAGCTTAGGTATGAGACTCAATTTTTATTGAGATTACTTCCATTAAAGTTTTGACATCTCCATTGAGTTTGAGATGTAAAATTTCGTGGGGTAGCATAGTTTGCTTGCATGGACAAGTTTTGTAAACGAATCTCGAGCACATGAGTGGAGTCCGTTGGGACTTAACTCATTTGGCTAGTGCACCATTTTTGTGCAGCCGCTCAAGTGGCATTGGCACCATTGAAGTAGCAACAACTTTAGTGGCCAGGGTGTCTCTTATGCAAGGCTTTCCAGCTAAGGGCATTCGCTTTAGTGGCCCTGGCGTCTCATAAGCAGTGGTTGCTTAAGAGGCTAAGGAGCCATTTTGATTGAGTAGCTAGCTAGTCCTAGCCACTTAAGCGGTAGGTGTGTAGCATTAGTGAGGCCAATTAAGCGGCCAAAATGACTACTTTAGTGGAATCAAATGGTGGTTATACCCATTTTTAGCCTCATTTCATAAGTTCTTGTTCAATAAATTTTCTTTAGGAGCTTGATTTTCAGTGGGTTTTATCTAGATGTTGTAGGTTTTGGCTGGAGATTTGTTTCAAGAGTTTGGTTGGCTCATTCATTACGCTTGTGAACTTGTAAGCCTTTTCAGCTTTCTCTGCTTATCTTCAATGGAGAGGTGATGTTCTTATGATTGCATGATTCTGTTTTAGGTTGTTGAAAGGATCAGATTGTGCCTTTTTTGGTGTAGAAGCTCATTGAGCCAAATGGGATCAATTGACAAAGTTAATTTTGGGATTCCCCGTATGGGTTCCACAATGCTATTTTTACTCAATTTTAGTCCCAGCTTTAATTATTGTAATGTTGTTGTGAAACATCCATGTTGACATTATGGTCATTTATTTGATAGCGTGGGAGAAATCAGAGGCTGGTTAGAATGGTAAAGCTCCGATTTAGTTGATTTTGAAGCGTGCGTGATAGGCTTTGAGGGAGGCTACGACTTACCAATCTTAGATTGAGCTTGTGTTGGTAAATTCATGATGTTTAGCCAATTTTGGGAGGGGTGCCAAGTATGTATCATGTTTTGTGGATATAATTCATGCCTTAGACTTCTTTTCGGGTAGTGATTTCTAAGGAAATTGAGCATACCAACCTTTTTGCGTTGTTGTATCATGCCTTGAAATAGCTATTTGTCTAGTTGTATTAATTTTTGTGGCTTGTTCTTGTCCTTTTCCTAGGCATATGCTAGTAATTGCTTTAGACTTGCAATTTTGAACCGTTATACCTTACAAATTCTATGACGTAGCTTCGAATGACTTAAATCCCTGCAGACTAATATAGTAGACTTGTGCTCTATAGTATGGATCCTAAGTTAAGGGACAACTCAGCTCTTGTAACCTTTTATCCATAATTCCTTTATGTTTTGGCCCCGATGTATTCTTTTGTGATTTTGGGCATTATTGGTTATATTGGATCACCTTTTGGGTTTAGAGATGGAGAGGGTCCCTATTGAATCTGAAGGTGGTTTCTCTCTACGACACACTCTCACATGAAAAACACCATGTGACTTGGAAACATTCAGAGTATATTAGCTACAATTTGAAGCCCGGGTGCAACTCTTTAGCCATGGTTTGTGGCCCTGTCACATCTCTTTTTTCCATGGTTTGAAGCCCTACCACATATATATTAGCAACATTTTTATTCCAAGTATACTTATATTAGTCAAGTTTGAGTCCTGACATGGTGATTCATTTTGGTTCTTCGGGGTACCTTCGCCATAGTTAAAGTCTGGCATCATTCGTTTAAGTTTTGGAGTACTTTTCATTTTACTTAGTATTATCTTTAGCTCTAATGTGTACTAATAAAGGGGTCCATTTGGGTTATTTACTTTCAAATGGTGCACGAGTGTACCTTCTAGGTTTATGGTGTCCTGCTAGGTTATATATAGGTGATTTACTTTAACACTTCATCCTTTCTAGACTCATGAGCTATATAGTTAGACTTTCATCTATTTCTTTGTTTATATGACCTCTAGTCACTTTCTATTTCCTTGATTGTCATACTAAATTTACTTTCCAAGCTCAGTCAGCTTATGATGCCTACTGGGTACCTTTTATTTTGGTACTCTTGCTACACCCTACATCTATTTTCTTGATACAAATCCAAGTGTCGGCTGCCAACGGTGAATTGAGACTTTATGGACACCTTCAAAAATTGAGGATGTGTTGATGGCATCCTATTTTGACTTATGTCCATTTGTATATAACTTTGACTAGTATTTTTTATTCGAGACAAGTTTGTACTTTTTGGTCTACTTTTGGGAATTGTACTCTTGTAGTAGCTTTGTACTTTAATCCACCAAGTCGTGGGATTGGATCATGCACTCTTGTGTATATTTATATCTTAATGTCATTTCTCATTTTTTCTATGCTCTTTTATATTGTTATTAACTTCTTATTGGTAGTTGATTCTGCCCAATATCATTATTACTTTTCATTTTGAGATATGGGTTAGCTTACCTACTAGTTATTGATGGTATGTGTGATCATGACTTAATTCTTTTTATTTAAAACGTTCACATCAAAGCCCTAGGTTCACCAGTGTAGTTCGTAAAAAGCTATTATATGTCTGGGAAAGTCATGTGGATCGATGCAGAGACGTCTATATCCCATCTTTGTGAGGCTACATGATATCTTTAGACGATTCCTTCTTTTAGTTTATTATTGTGCATTTGATTATGTATTCGGTTTCTAGAATCTACCTTGTTTCATTCTTTGCAGGATGAATTATATACAGGATTCAACGGTCGAGGGTGACGCTCCTAGGCCAGCAGATAGAGCCTCAACTTGGTGATAAAGATGATCTCGAGGTTGGGTGAGAGCTGTAGCACCAACTCAGGGTCGAGGTAGAAAGGCCACCCTGGATCCATTAACATAACCTCAACTAGCTCATATTCTTACCCAGCTACCACCTAGGCTAGCTATGCCACCAGATTCACATATGGAAATCGCATAGTTATTGGCCATGCTAGTGGACATGTAGTAGGTTCCAGCTATGCCAACACCACAGGTTCAACCGGTAGTAACGACTCTATAGGTTAAGGTTCCACCAACACCCGTCACCTCAATCTGGTATCACACTTGAAGCTATGCCATTAGAGGTGCGGAAATTGTTTCAAGTGTTTTTGAGATCAACTCTCCTGCGATTTTCTGGTACTGGAGGGGAGGATGCATGTAAGTTTTCGATGACATGTGAAGAGAATTTGTATACCTTGGGATTAATAGAGTCGAGAGGAGAAAACTTTACAGGGCTTGACGGACCAGTCAGGCAGTGGTGGCATTTGCTTATGGAGTGCAGACCAGTTGAGTCACCTCTTTATCTTGGATGGAGTTTTTAGAAGCCTTTTTGTCCGGGGTCATACCAAGGAGCATCAGGGATCAATTTTGTTATCAGTTTTCTAGGTTTGCTCAGGGATCCATGATCGTATAAGAGTACATGGCTAGGTTTGACAAGATCTCCAAGCATCCTACTATGATTTTACCTACTGAGTAGGAGAAACTTTGTTCCTTCGTCTGTGGTTTGAAGTTGTAGCTGCGAATTGAGACTGAGTCTATAGCTTCCTTACACAGATCTTTCTTGGATGTTGTTGATAACACTTGTACTATAGAAGAGCTTCGTCGCGAGGCCCTAGAGGTAGTAACAAAAATACTCATCACAAGGGAAACTATAATATTCTAGGGATAAAGACTGAGTCTCCTACAAGAATGCTTGATTTTGATGTATTGTTAGGCATGGACTAGTTATCCACTTACCATGTAGTGTTGGATTATTTTGCTAAGACCATTACCTTAGCTATGCCTCATATCCTTCCAGCAGTGTTGCAAGGTTCTTTTAGTCACACACTGATTGGGTTATTTATTATGTTTGGGTGCAAAGATTGTTATATCCTTATCTTGTTTGGCATACGGGATGTTAGTAAGAAAGTCCTTATTGTTGATTATATTCTTATTGTTCAAGAGTTCACAGATGTCTTCCCTACCAATCTACCTAGCGTCCCTACCATTTGATATTGATTTTGTTATTGAAATTAAGACAGAAACTCGTTTATCTCTATTCCGCAGTCCCATACGACCCACACAAAGATAAACGAGCTTAGTTTAACTTCATGATCTCTTGGGTAAGGGATTCATTCATCATTTTGCCATGAGGTACCCTAGTTATATTTGTGAAGATGAAGGATGGACTTAGTTTATGTGTATCAATTACAAGTAGCTACACAAGGTGATGGTGAAGAATAGATACCCTATGGCTCATATCGATGATTTGTTTGATCATCTTTAGGGTAACTTGGTGTTCTCTAAGATTGATTTAAGATTTGGTTATCATCAGTTAAGGATAAGGGATGCAAACATCCCTAAGACAACTTTTCGGGCTCGTTATGGTCATTATGAGTTCCTAGTGATGTCCTTAACGTTGACCAATGTCCTAATAAATTTCATGCATTTTATGACGAGTGTATTCAAGATGTATAAAGACTCTTTGATCATTATTTTTAGTGATGTCATTCTTGTATACTCTTGGACTAGGGAGAAGCACAAGAAAAATTTGAGGACTGTGCTCCAAACTTTGAGAGATTATCGACTTTATGTGAAGTTCTTAAAGTGTGAGATTGGAATTGATTCAATAGGTTTCTTGGGGAACGTGGTGTCCAAGGATAGCATTATAATTAATCTAGTGAAGATTGAGGCTATTCATGATTGGGCAAGGACCACTTCTATTACTGAGGTTTAGAGCTTCGTCGGATTAGCTAATTACTATAGATGGTTTATAGAGAGATTATCATCGATTTAAGAATCACTGACTAGGTTGACTCATCTTGATGTTGTTTTTGGGTGGTCAAATCAGTGTGAGTTGAGCTTTCAGAAGCTCAATGAGTTTGTTACTATTGCTTTTATTCTGACTTTTCAGTTAAGGGCGATCGCTTCAAAGTGTATTGCCACACATCCAACACTGTTATAGGTTGTGTGTTGATGTAGCACATTCATGTGATTGCTTATGCATCGAGACAACTTAAAGTGCACAAATGCAACTACCCCACTAATAATTTGGAGTTGACGGTGGTAGTTTTTTTGTTTAAGATTTGGAGGCATAACCTTTATGGAGATCGATACTCATTAGAGAAGTTTGTAGTATATTATGAGTACATTGACCTCAATTCAAGTCACCATAGGTGGATTGAGCTTCTAAAGAACTATGAACTCTCTATTTTATACCATCCAGGCTAAGTGAATGTGGTAGTGAATACTTTGAGTCAAAAAGGGTAAATATTAGAGCAATCTTTGGATTTAGACGTTTATTTTTTAGCCAACATGACAATTTACCATGACATTTCATAATCTAGGCAGATTCTAGTCTATGTAGGGGTTCAATTGTCTTTATTGGAGCGGATTCGTGGTTGGAAGTTTGAGGATACGTTGCTAGCTATTCAAAATTGGGTTTTATAAGGTGACATCAGGCAAAAAAATCTAGATGTGTGTGGTGTTCTGATGTTTGATGATCGTATTTGTGTTCCTTGAGTTAGAGACTTGATATAGTTGATTCTTTGTGAGGCCAATGATTCAAGATACTTTATTCATCCGAGTACAACAAATATGTATCATTATTTGAGGTAACACTTTTGGTGGAGTGGTATGATGATAGATATAGCAGATTATGTGTCTTATTGCTTGTGTTTCCAGCAGGTGAAAGTTGAGCATTTGAGTCATGCTGATGAGTTCTGGAGATTGCCCATTCTAGAGTAGAAGCGGGAGCATTTTACTATGGCCTTTGTACATCTAGAGATGTTGATAGAATTTGTTCATTGTGGATTGATTAACCAATGATCATACTTCCTTTTCATGCATTCTTCTTTTAGTGCCAAGAGGTTGACTTGTGTCTATATTTGAGAGGCAGTTTTTGTTTATAGGGTGCATTTGTTTATTATTTTGATGGGGGTTTTTGGTTTACTACTAGATTTTAGAGGACCTTTCGAGGGTAGTTGGGTACCCGAGTTGACTTTAGCACAACCATTCACCCACAGACCGATGATCAATCATAGTGTACTATTTAGTTTTTCAAAGATATGTTGTGGGCATGTGTATTGGACTTTGAGGGTTAATAGGACAAGTTCTTAGCCTTAAGAGGGTTGGGTATAACGATAACTACCACTTGAGTATTCAGATAGGCCCATTTGAGTCCTTGTATGGTAGGCGTTGTCACATTTCAATTAGTTGGTTTGAGGCTTCGGAGCCTAGGCTAACTGGTACTAATTTTCTTCAGAAAGCTTTAGATAGAGTTAGGGTGATTTAGTTTAGGATGAGGCCATCATGGATCAGGCATTAGAGTTATGCTCGCCATAGGCACTGGCCTCTGAGATTTGGAGTAAGTGATCGGGTATTCCTTCGAGTATCACCTATGAACGGCATGATGAGATTTAGGAGGTGGGGCAAGATTAGCCCTTGGTATATATGGCAATTTGAGATTCTCTGGACTACTTGTGATGTTGTTTATGAGTTAGCCTTACCTTCTGCATTTTCAGCTATTCATTCAATCTTTCATGTTTTGATACTTCACTAATATAGTTTTCATAAGTCTCATGTGGTATGACATGACTCAGTTCAATTGAATGACCATTTGACCTTTGTGGAGGACCAATTGCTATTTTTGAGATGTGAGACAAAGGAGTTTGAGAGACATTCCTGTTGTTAATGTTTGGAACCGGGACCGTTCAGTCAAGAAGTCTACTTGGGGAGATCAAGCACAAGATGTGAGTTCAGTTTTCGCACATGTTTAAGCCTTCAAGTTCTTCTTAACTCTTTACTTTTGAGGACAAAAGTCCTTTTAGTAGTGGATGTTGTAATGATCCTTTAGGTCATTTCCTCTTTATTTTACTATTTTCTACATTTAGAGCTTTCTTGTAGCAAATCAAAGTAATTTATAATTTGTTGGGACTGATAGTTTGGTCAACTAGTTGTTCTTTTGATATTTGTGCAATTTTTCATATTTTGGAGCTTTAGAAACTTGAATGGTTGACTTTAGTCAAAACATCAGGTAAACGAGAATTCATTTTTGATGAGGCTATTAGCTCCGGAACATTGATTTTGGTGTAGAAGGACCTTTGGCATTGGCTCATTCATCATACTTGTGAACCAGTAAGTTTCTTCCTTTTTCTCTTTTTTAGCTTTAATAGTGATGTGTTGTTCTTGTGATTGCATGATTTTTCTTAGGTTGTTGTAAAACTCGGTTTGTGTCTGTTTTTGGGGACAGACTCTTTGAGCTGAATGAGACAAATTGAAAGAGTCAATTTCAAGATTCTCGAAGTGGGTCTCACAATGTTGCTTTTGACTTATTTTTAATCCTCTCTTCAATTATTGTGATTTGGATTACAAAACCTCTATTTTGACATTGTTGTCATTTATTTGATAGTGTGGCAGCAATCAGAGGTGGTTTGGATGTGTAAAAGTCTAGTTTAGTTGATTTTGGAGAACAAATGATTAGCTTTGAGGTAGGCTAGAACTTACCTATCTTAGAATGAGCTTCTGTTTGTAAATTCATGTTGTTTAGCTTGTTTTGGGAGGGTTTCCTAGTATGTATCATGTTTAGTGGATATCATTCGTGCCTCAGCTTTCTTTTCGAGTAGTTTTTGGGAAATTGAGCATGCCTACCTTGTTGCGTTGTTGTATCATGCCTTGTTGTAGCTATTTGTCTGGTTGTATTATTGTGATGGCTTGTTCTTGGCCTTTTCATAGGTGTAGGATAGTGAGTGTCTTTGACTTGGGATTTGGAGTCATTATGTCTTAGAAATTCTCTGACGTCGCTTGGGAGGACTTAGTTCCTTGTAGATTGATATATCAAACTTTGGTTTGATAGTATGTATCCTAACCAACTCAGCTCTTGTAACCGTTCATCCATAACTTCCTTTATGTTTCGACCATGGTGTTCTTTTGTGATTTCAGACTTTGTTGTTATATTAGATCGGGTCTTAGGTTATGAGATATAGTGGTCCCTGGTGACTCTAAAGGTGGTTTTGCTCTATGGTGTGTTCCTGCATGAAGAGAGGCATGCAATTTTGAGACATTTGGAGTCTTTTAATCGTTGTTCGAGGTCTTGGAATATCTATTTTAGCCACGGTTCAAGGCCCTGACACATATCTTTTAGCCACAATTTGAGGCCCTAATATATCTCTATTAGTTGCGGTTGAGTCTGAGTGCACTTCTTTTAGTCGGGTTCGATTCCTAACATAGTAGTTCATTTGGGTTCATTGGGGGTTCCTTCACCACAGTTCGAGTCTAGGGTCAGCCATTTCAGTTCTCAAATACTTTTTGACTTAGCTAGTATTATCTTTAGCTTTTCTGTGTACTCATCGGGCTTATGGGTTCCACATTGGTTATTTACCTTCAAACTACACATAAGTGTACCTTCTGGGCTTATGAGGGTCAGTGAGGTTATACGTAGCTTCTTTAGTATACTGCTTCATTCCTTAAAGACTCGTGAGTTATATAGTTAGACTTTTAGTTATCGTTTCGTTTATATGACCCTAGTCACCATTTATTTCCTCGCATTTCATATTGTATTTACTTTCCAAGCTCAATCGGCATATGTTGCCTACTTAGTACCTACTATTTTGGTACTCATACACTCTGCACCTATTTCTTAATGCAGATCTGAGAGTTATCCAACATCGTTGATTAAAGCAGTTGTGGAGATCTTTGGATATTAAAGGTAAGTTGATGGCGTCCTGGTTTGACTTATCTCCATATTAATTTAGTTTTGACTAGTCATTTGTACTTGAGACAGGGTTGTACTTTTTGGTCTACTTTTGAGATTCGTACCTTTGTAATAGCTTTATACTTCCATCCATGGGGTCGTAAGATTGGATTATATACTCTTCTGTGTATATATTGATGTCATTTCTTATTTCCGCTTTGCTTTCCTTTATGTTGTTAATAATTTCTCGTTGGTTGTTGATTCTACCCAATATGCTTGTTACTTATCGTTTCGAGATATAGATTGACTTACTAGTGGTGGGTAATGGTAAGTGTCATCATAACTCGAGTTTCTCTAGTCATGACATACAATTTATTGTTATTAGCGATTTGCAGCTTTGTTGATAAAGGGTAAACAATAGAAAAGGTTCAATTTTCTATCATCTAATTTATTGTTTTTAGGAATAAAAAAATGTGTTATTGTCTAGATAGAAGCACGGATCTATAATTTCATATAGCTTTCATACAATCTCAACAAATTCTCATCGACAACAATTCAGGTAAGCTGATGTGATACAACAATAGATGTATTGGAGTTATACTTACCGTATTAGCAAGATAATGAGTTATTAGGCTCGTGACAAGTGTAGATCTAGGTTTCCTCACATCACCCTTGACAAAAATAGAATAATGAACCTTTTAAATATTTAAACTTAGATTGTGGTTTTAATCTATCTTGTGAGATTCAACCCACTAAAGAATAGATCCAAGAAAGGAAAACTAGTTGGTTATGATAAAATTACCTGAGAGAGTTAATTCGATATGATGAACAAACATCAATTTCTTTTCAACAAGAGTATAAGGAAAGCTTTATTGATTTGGTATGATTGCTTCATCATGGAAGATTTAAACTCTCAGACATCTCCTATAATTTATCGATGCTTTGACTACCGGAGTTTTCAGTAGAAGCATCCAGTATCTCGCTAACATACATTTTAGGTTTTTGTTTCTTGTTTTGTTTTGCTATTTGATTTTCTTGTTCTTTAGTTTTTATTTTATTACTGAGTTTTTGTTGGGCTTTTGATTTTGGGCCGGTTCTTTGTATAGTTGTTTGCTTTGCTAATAAATATTTTTTACCCATGGATCTTTTAATTTAAAAAAGGTGTAACTTGACCACATCGCATAAAAAGTTGTTACAAACTTTAATGAAGTAGTAGCATATGCTAAGACAACTAAAAATTTTTAGGGATGTAGATTTATAAAAGAAAAATTATACGTTCTTTTTGACAACCAATTTAGACACTCCATATTCTAATTAATTTTTTGAGCCTTTTCAATATCAAGCAATGTTGTAATAGTTGTTTTACAAAATTTAATATATTTTTAAAATCATAGCAAGGCAAGATTCATATAATTTATACTTTTATAAACATTTGGAAAATTATTTTATTGTATCACCACAAATTTCAAAAAGGGAATAAGTTGCATAAATTTTGTCTACTGGTTCAGGTCTATAAGACCAGTCTACAGTTGTAGAACTTTCTATCGGTCGTAGACCAATCTCATAGAAAGTTGGAAAATAATTTTTAAATTAAGTCCCAGTACCTTATCCTACAATCGATCGAAACGGTCCGTCGTATGGTCTATGGATCGTAGGTGTGTTCCATAGAATCAATCCAGACTTCTTGAAATTTTGAGGTTAAGGCTAAGTTCTACGAGTAGGGTCTACAGACCGTAGGAAGTCCTACTGACGGTAGAAGGGTCCCGTCAAAAGTTGAGTAATTTAAGGTTAGCCTATACTATGTCTTTACACTCTATACGTGTTTCTTGATGCAAATCTGAGCATTATCTGACATCGGTGAATTGAGCATTTGTAGAGATCTTTGGAGATTGAGGGTAAGTTGATGGCATCCTGGTTTGACCTATCTCCATCTTAATTTAGTTTTGAGCAGGCATCTGTATTTGAGACAGGTTTGTACTTTTTGGTCTACTTTTCAGATTCATACTTCTTTATTAGCTTTGTATTTCCATCCACCAGGTTGTGAGATTGGATTGTATATTCCTGTATGTATATATTGATGTCATTTCTCATTTTCGCTTTGCTTTCCTTTATACTATTAATAGTTACTCGTTGGTTGTTGATTCTACCCAATATGCTTGTTACTTGTGGTTTTGAGATATGGATTGAATCACCTACTTGTGGGTGATGGTAAGTGTCATCATGACTTGAGATCTCTAATCATGACATAGAATTTATTGTAATCAGCATTTTGAAGCTTTATTGATAAACGGTAAACCATAGAAAAACTTTTGTTTTCTATCATCTAATTTATTTATTGTCGAAATAAAAAATGTGTGATTGACTAGATAGAAGCACACATCTATAATTTCATATAGCTTTTATACAATCTCAACAAACTTTCATCGACAACAATGCAGGTAAGCTGATATGATACAACAATAGGGGTATTGGAGTTATACTTATCATATTACCAAGATAATGAGTTATTAGGCTCATAACGGGTGTATATCTAGATTTCCTCACATCATTTGCTAACAAAACTGAATAATTAACGTTTTAAAGATTTAAACTTAGATTGTGGTATTAATTTATCTTGTGAAATTCAACCCACTAAAGGATAGATCCAAGAAAGCAAAACTAGTTGTTAATGATAAAATTACTTGAGACAATTAATTCAACATGATGAACAAACATCGATTTATTTTTAGTAAGAGAATAAGGAAATCTTTATTGATTGTGTATGATAGGTTCATCATGGAAGATTATGCTTTGATTGCCGGAGCTTTCACTAGAAGCATCTGGTATCTCTCTGACATCCATTATAGATTTTTATTTCTTGTTTTGTTTTGCTATTTGATTTTCCTATGTTTTAGTTTTTATTTTTTGCTGATTTTTTGTTGGGATTTAGATTTTGGGCTAGTCCTTTGTATAGTTTTTTGCTTTGCTAATAAAGATTTTGACCCAATGGATCTTTTTAATAAAAAAGGTGCAACTTGACCACATCACATAAAAAGTTGTACGAAACTTTAATGAAGTAGTGGCATATGCTACAACAACTTCAAATTTCTAATGATGTAAATATTTAAGAGAAAAACTACATGTGCTTGTTGAAAACCAATTTAGACCCTCCATATTCTAATTAATATTTTGAGCCTTTTCATTTTCAAACAATGTTGTAATTATTATTTTACAAAATTTAAAATACTTTTAAAATCATTGCAAGGAAAGATTTATATAATTTCTACTTTTATAGATATTTGGAAAATTATTTTATTGTAACACTACAAATTTCAAAAAGGGAATAGGTTGCATATTTTTTTCTAATGGTTCAGGTGTACGAGACCAGTCTACAATTTGTACAACTTTCTACGGGTCGTAGACTAGTCTCATCGAAAGTTGGAAAATTATTTTTAAAATCAAGTTCCAGTACCTTAGCCTACGATCGACCAGGACGGTCCATCGTATGGTCTACGGGTCATAGGTGCATTCCGTGGAAGCAATCTGAATTAGTGAAATTTAGGGTTAAGGTTGAGTTCTACTAGTAGGGTCTACGGGCCGAAGAAAGTCCTATGGACCGTAGAAGGGTCCCGTCAAAAGTTGGGTAATTTTAAGATCTCAGTACTTAGTCTACGATTGACCAGTACAAACCATAGAAAGTTCTATGGTCCGTAGATCAAAATCATAGACCAGTCCGACTTTTATTTCCTAGGGGGTTTTGGGTCTTTTCCAAAATTTTTTAATTCTATACTATGTCGTTTTAGCCTCTATCCTAAGCCCTATATAAATACTTTTAAGTCCTACATCTACCCACTTTAAACTTATTCTCCTATTTTCCGAAAACTCAGCCAAATTCATTCTCCCAAATTCCCTCTCAACCTAAGGAAGAAGAAGAAGCTAGGGTTCACTCCGAGTTATTCAATTTACTATTCATCTTGGGATTTGAGTAGAAAGGTATGTGGGTATTCACCCATGGAGTTCATTCCTCCATGGGGTTTCCAAGGTTTTTAATTTCAATTGATCAAATTAGGGTTCTTCTTAATTCTTCATGAGTTTCATTCAATTATGATTTTTATTGTTGTTTAAGTCTTCCATTGCATGATTTAATGTAAATTACATGATATGTTGAAATTATATGAACTCAAGCATGATCCATGACTTTCCCTGAACTATGAATTTTGAAGGATTATGCATGTATTATGAAAATGATGTTTATGATGATATGGTGCTTTTAGATGAAAGTATCAATGTTATTGTGAAAGGTTTTCTCACATATGAACATGATCATGATTGTGAAAGAAATTTCTCACATATGGATTCCCAATAGTGAAAGGTTTTCTCACCTATGCTTGAATTTTAATTTAAGGAGCTATTCTATGTTTTGATCTCTAAGATTTGGATTAGCCATTGATCATTACATTTCCTATGTTATAATGATATTTGATTTTTATCTATATTGTTGGCATTTAAACTAAGCACCAAGAGGGCTTTGAGGTGGATGCTCAAATAGGGTAATCTCTAGTAGCAACCTCTAGTCCGTAAATGACCTAACTAGTGGATCCACTTGAGAAAAGTATGATGCGTACGGATTCTACCTTGGAAATTAGAATCCCCTTCTTTCGGTATGAGGGACATACTGATTTCATGATATAACTCTTATGGTCTTATTGTCAGTTTTAACTAATATCCCACAAATACGATTATGTTTCTTCAAATGCTTTTCTTATGTCTCCTATTTTAAACGCATTGACCATATCTCATGAAATATATGTTGTTGTTTCTTTAAGCCTTTAAATGTTCAAATGTTGATCATGCATTTCTTGTTTAAGCTATTCATGACATCATGTCTAGCTATGTATATTGCCCCATACTTAGTACATTCCATGTACTAATGCATACTTATGCCTATATTGTCTCATTATTATAGGGTCTGGCGCTCCTACCTCTCACACTCGTGATTAGTTGATCATTTTATCAAATTCAAAAGTTGGTGAGTCTTGTGTTACGAGGACCAAGAAATTTTTACTTGCTTTATGTCTTTCTAGGTTTTGGATTATGTACGTGGTGTATCTGTTATATCCCAACCACTTCTTATGATGTTTAGATGGCTTGTTGAGATTATTTTAGACTTCCATTTTGTCAAACTCTTTTAAAATATGAAAATGCTACTTTTGAAATATTTATTTCTATTATCTTGTATAATATATGTTAAGTGGCTTTTGTAGGGTCTTTCGGGGTCCTATATACCATGTTACACCTAGGGTATACTTTAGGTCGTGACATTTAAAAATATCATGACCCCAATTCTCTGGTCATAATGACACCTAGTACATCCTACCATAGGTAAGCTAAACTCATATCCCAGAACCATAAGTAACAGGCTTCCATGGGGAAGAAAACATAAGGGGAACGGGGAATGATATCAAACAAAGAAACAAAATTAAACACAAATATATTTACAACAAAAGTCAAACCATTAAGTAACTAAGGGTCAATCCAACACAATATACACAATTATGGTCAAACAATAACCTAATCGGCCCCCTATAAGCCTGGAAGGTAGAAGCAACAAACATAACCCAGCCAACCCCCCCCCCCCATAAGACCAGTGGGTCAAACAACACTCAATTACACTTATGATAGGTAATGCATATCAATATTGGTAATGCAATAGAAACCAACAGAGCCATCAAAACCAAGTGCCACACAACAATATATACATACACGTTCTCCCCCTGGCATCTAGGTAGGACCTATGCGAATACCCTCATCTGCCTTAATGTGTCACATGACTAGAGGGACTTACAGGGGACTTAGAAGTCTGTATACACTTTCTGTTCCAGATTAAAAACTTTCAAATATATTTGTCGTGGTACCGGATATGCTCTGTCATGGTAATAGATCGAATTAGGTGGAAAATGAAGAATTGGATAGCACTAATAGCGTGAAAAAAAGATACTCCTAGAAAATAAGAATGAGAGAAAAAATGTAATTCGTGGAATTTGTTTTATACTTTATCGAGCTAATAATAGGGCAAACTACATCAATTCCACTAGTTTACGTCCTAATTACTAAGATTCTCAATAGTTTCAAATATTACTTCTGCTACCGTATTTTGATGCTTAGGATACATGAGTTTGAATCTGCAAGATACATGTATCTGCCGAAATTTAAAATTGCGATACATATTTTATATGTTTACATTAATTGGTTGATTTTCAGTATACATGTACAATTAATTTTGGAAATTTAAATTCATCAAATCCCATAATATAAGGTATCTATGTTTAATTAATTTCATTGTATTATTCTTTGAAATAATAAATTCATTAATGTTATTAATAAAAAGCAAAAACATGTATTTCTTGGTCATGTAATATGATTTATTTTATTTTATTACTTTTAAAATAATAAATTCATTAATTTGAGGTATCTATTATCAATATATGGTGTATCCAACAAACTAAACACTTAGATATATGAATATCATACAAGTACATTCAAATGTATCAAAGAAGTATCTAGTATTAATTTCTTGTACTTGTTATATATTTTTAGTATTAATTTCATGTATCTATTTATATGATCTAATATTAATTTCATGTATCTTTTATATGTATCTAGTATTAATTTGATGTACCAAGTATCAATTTCATACATTATATTCATACATATAATTATGTGTATCTAAATATGAAATATAATTGAAACGCACAAATTTAGGATCAAATCATAATGGTATAGTATATGTCTTATCATTAATTCAAAAAAAGTAAAAAGTTTCAAAAAATCTTCCTTTTTTTGAACATGTGAATTTTTTTCTCATAGATACATATAATCTTAGCTCAGATACATGAACTCTTAGCTAGTTACATGTACACCTAATGTGTATCCAACATTGTTAATATCTAATGGTGTATTTATTATGTTAATTAAAGCTTGACATAATTCTTCCATTCTGATTGGATCCTTCCTATACTTAGAACTCTTCTCAGCTTGAATGTTGGTGGATAAAGAGTCAGTCCAAACAAGTAAAAGTTGTTTGATTTAGTATAATATTGTTAATGTGTAGTGCTTTTAACAAGAATAATCCGATTTTGAGAATGGTTAGCCATTAAAGTGTTTGACAAAAACAACAAAATCAAAAAATATAAAACGTAATTTGTAAAACTTTTTAAAATTGAACTTTAGAACACTATGAATTTTAACTCATATACAAAACCAAGATACATGAGAATAATAAAACAATAGAAACAAACATATATGTATGATGTTCATTTGAACATACAAACACGTATTGAGAGGATGAAGGAAGAAAAAGGACCGGTGGATGTGGGGGGTGGGGAACGATAGATGTGAATAGAAAAAATTGACTTGTCAATCGACCATTAATTAAGGAATTTAAATTTAAGATAATTATTTAATACCATATTTAAGAGATTTGTGTATCTGATTTAAATCTTTTAAAATATATGGTATAAATATTTAAAGTGGTAGTATATGTAATTGTTTTAAACAAGAGATAAATATAGTAAATATAGTAGTGATATATGTTTAGTTATTTAGTTTTTCCTTAATAATAATTGTTTGATGTTTTTATTAAAATTGCTATATATGTAATAAAATCTTTTGTATTTGTAATATTTAACTACAATTATTTATGTAGCTGAGTGTGATCTTATCACGTAATTTTTTCGATCTTCCCCAACACTTAGGGTGTGTTTGGTATGAAGGAAAATGTTTTCCTAGAAAACGAGTAGATTTTTGACTTATTTTCTCATGTTTGGTTGGTGAGTAGAAAATATTTTCCGAAAAAGATTTTTTAGTAGTTGATTTATGAATGAAAAATATTTTTGAGAAAATATCTTTTTATATTTACTAGAGAGTAGAAAATAATTTTTGAATTGAAATTGAAAATATTTTTAAAAAATAAACTTAATTTTTTTGGGGGAGGGTGAGGTGGTGGGGGATGGGGCTGGGGGGCGAGTCGCGGGTAGGGTGGTGGGGTGAAAAAAATAAAAATTTGAAATTGGAAATATTTTTTAAAAACAAACTTTAATTTTATTTTTTTGGGGCGGGGTGAGGGTGCTGGTAGTGGGGATGGCATGGGGGGTCAGGGTGGGGAGTTCGGGGGTAGGGGTGAAAAATAAAAATTTGAAATTGAAAGTATTTTTAAAAAACAAACTTTAAATATATTTTTTTGGGGGGGTGTGGTGGGGTGAAAAAATAAAAATTTGAAATTGGAAATATTTTTTAAAAAACAAACTTTAAATTATTATTTTTTTTGGAGGGGGGGGTGGTTCAGGGTAGGGGTGGGGTGGGGGGTGAAAAATAAAATTTGAAATTGAAAGTATTTTCTTTAAAAAATACTTAAAATATTTTTTTTTGGGGGGTCTGGGGGTGACCGGGGGAGGGGTTATCGAGGGTGGGAGTGGTGGGGTGAAAAAATATAAATTTGAAATTGAAAATATTTTTTAAAAACAAACTTAAAAAAATAAATGAGGGGGGGGGTGTAGGGGGCTGGCGGGATGGGGTGGTGGTAGGGGGCTGGCGGGAGGGGAGTGGTCGGGGTGAGGGTGGGGTAAAAATATTTAAAAAATTGAAGTTGAAATTTTTTTTCTCAAAATAAGCTTTAAATTGTTTTTTTTTTTCAACAAATAAAATGTAATTTGAAGTTGGAGGAAAGTTTTGGAAAACGTTTTCCTTAATTTTTGAAGGGAAGTCATTTTCTTTAAATTTGAGAAAAATGAGTTGATTTGGAAAATATTTTACCCAAACAAAATGAGAAAATTGGAAAATGTTTTCCTTCATACCAATCACACCATTAATAGCTTTTTCACATTATCATTTTTGTACGATCTTTAAAAAATTATGACTTCTCACAATATATGTGGGCCCACTATAAATATGCATTCACTTCTTCTCTTTGTTTTCTTGATTATAATTTTTTTGGCAAAAATTTATCCATATTAAATGTATATACGTATTAAATTAAAAATGAATAAATCATCACAAAAAGATGGCGAGTAATTTAGTAGTTGATTGTAAATATATAATGTTAGTAATATAGAAATTAGTTATCGATAATATATATTATTTCATGTAACATTTATTCTCCTATTAGTGTTTTCAGTTTGTATTTTGTATAAAATAAAATATAATTTTTCTAATAATTAATATAAATATTAGCTATGTAGATTTGTAAATTCTTTTATGTAATAAGCATCTACAAAAGAGCAGCTGAGTTGCTCCTCGGACTCATAAAATATCAGGTTTTCCAAACAAAAAGAGAAAAATGGTCAAATGGCACTCTAACCTATTCGAATTCTCAACTACACATTTATATTTTATGAGGGTTCTATTACCCCCTTGGACTATTTTAAAGCAGAATATAAATATATATAACTTAAAAAAAAAAAAAAAAAAAAAAAAAAAAAAAAAAAAAAAAAAAAAAAAAAAAAAAAAAAAAAAAAAATATATATATATATATATATATATATATATAACTTGTTTTCAATATCAACACTATTAAAATTATATAATATTAATAATATTTATAGGTATTTATTTTACACTTTATAAGATACAAAGACATATATATATAAACTTATTTTCAATTTAAATTTAAATTATTTATTGTTTAATCTAATAGTCTTTAAAAAATAAAAAAAGGTGAAAGTTATCTCTCAACTATTGAAAATGGATCAAATATATCCTATGTTTGATTTTAGAGTAAAAAATATCCTTACCGTTAACGTATTGACTTACTTTTATCCCTCAAAACTAACAAATGTCATGTCACCTTAAAACTTACTTCAAATAAATTTATTTTACTTACTTGGAATTTCGAAGGACAAAAAGTTTAAACACAATTTTTTTTCTTTGAACCGTGTTCACCTCTTTTTCTTTTCTGGGGGACCCGCCACGAACACTAGCGGCAAGGTTGTCTCTGTTGGGATATATTATTAATCACATATTTAAATATAATATTTATTATAGAATAATTATTTATTCAGTTTTAATAAAAGTTTTAATAAATCATATATTTATTTATGGTGTATACAATAGTCGATTTAACATATAGAGTTTTAGTTTATACACAAATAATAATGTTTTTTGTTACGAAGATGGAAATTGTCTCTGTTTTTGTTGTTGCACTTTCTGTCGGATTCTTCTTCTAATTTATTTCGACTACTGTTATTATGTTAATGGTCTCTGCTGCTGTTGCCAGTGACTTCGCCATTAGTGAAGTTCCATCTATTTGGAAGTCGTTTCGTGGCTTAAACCTACAAATATATATAAAAGGTTTTCTTAAGAATGATTTACATAAGTACATTTGTATCTATTATACATGATCATGTATTTGAGTTTTATAATTTAGATGCATTTGTATATAAAAAGGTATATAAACGACGATATCTATCATATTGATAAATTCTTCATTCATACAGATACACGTATATACCTAATCGACCTATGCAAACTTACTGCATATATAATGAAAAAAAAGATATATTAACTTATGTAAATACACCAGATACATCTAATAAAACAAGATTCAAAACTTTTTAGATTGAGATACATAAAATTAATTTCAAATTCATACGAAAGAAATCATTTTTATTTCTCTCCTCATTGTAGCTCTGTAGTCTACGACGAAAAATATTAGTTAATAAAGATACAACACATCATTACTAATTTATCAAAAATAGACTCGAAAATCCATAGAATCCATGACTTTGATGATAAAGAGTTTGTGGGGTATTCGACGATGCATGTGAATTGTTTGGTCACTCAATCGATTAACTTGAAAAGGTTTCTTTGTAATAATTTCGTTAGAAAGGAACAATAGAGAATAAGGTTTGGGTTTAGGAGATTTTGTCGGTCATGGTGATAATATCTTGAGAATAAGAGATTAGATTAGCCATTTTTGAAATAAATTGTATGGAGAAATTCTTGAATCATAAAGGAGGAGATATAATTGAGTGATAAATATGGGAGGAACTGATTAAGGGAGACTGAGAGAGTGATTGATTTGGAGTGAGAGAATCAATTAAGAAGGAGATAATTAGTCAATTCTAGTTTTAAGGGATATGAGACTCTTATTGTATCTTTAATAATATATAGTATAAATTATTAAAAGTAGTAATATCTGTCATTGTTTGAAAGTATACATAATGTTAGTATATATAATAGTGATATATGTCTCCTAAGGTAGTTTATCCAAAAAAAATTATTTGAATACAAGTTTATTGATAAGATTTTTGTTGCTAAATGCACAATTTTTATCTTCATTTTTTTTTTAATATTTCAATGAATCATCAATAAAAACTATAAATTGAACGAACTAAATTGTTATATTGTATAGATGTCTTGAAAGTCGATACATAATGTTGCAATACAAAATATTTACTTCCAAACTCATGTAATCTCTACAAATAATTTTTGACTTCTAATAAAATTTAAAATAAATACATTTACAATGATACTTCATATATGATTAGATATAGCATAAAATAAATTTATTTACTATGATACTTCGTATAATCATATTAAATAAGATATATAGCATCAAATAAATAGGGAAAACTAAGCAAATGTCCCATAGATACAAATTAATTACAAATATATAATCCCTTACATTGATGTCCCCCTAAATAATTACAATAGATGCCCCAAGTGATAATTTCGTTTAACTGATGGTAAAACAGTGTGTTTGTGTGTGTATATATATTAAGATTTTTTGTTCACACCCTATACTCATTGGTAAATGATATTGTAGGTATATATATTATCAAATAGTATCTGTAATAAAGGAAAAAAGAAACAAAAAAGAACAAAGAAATAAATAATAAAATATTACCAAATGATATCTGTAATAAAGGATAAAATGAAAAAGGATAAAGAAAGAAATAATAAAATTGTTATCAAATGGTATCTCTAATAAAGGATAGTACGAAGAAAATAATGAGAAAAGAATAAAAGAGAAAATAAAAATAATAAATAAGAGAGAACAAAAGTAATTTATTTTATTTTTTAAAAAAGATAAAAATATAGAAAGAGAGAAAAAAAGAAGAAGATAAACTGATCCAAAAAAATAATTACCAAATGGTATCTCTACTATAAGATAATATGAAAAATATAATAAAAATAATAAATGATAATAAATAATAAAAGAAAATTAAAAAATAATTAAAGAGAAAGAACAAAAGTAATCAGTGATAAGATAAAAATAATAATGAGAAAAAAATTAAAATAATTAATAATATGACAAACGTTTTGGATCAGAACAGACAGAGATCAAGATCATGTAAATATATATACATATGAATAACTCGGTATCTAGGAGAATGAATCACAACGCGAGTGTAGTTCTCAGAATTTTGAACATCTTCAAGTGACATGTAGGAGGCAAAACCATGATTGACGCACTTAGCAAAGGGAGTTAAACTCATAACTAGTAAGGGTTTGGAGGATGCCAAAAGACAAGGTTGCAAAGAATTAAAAAGCCATGAGTCAAGCTTGTAGTAGCATTTGATCTTGTAGTAGCAACAACTTCTTTCTCAATTACGACACGTGATCGTACCCTAAACCCATCTAGGATCTCTTTTCTCCCCACATTCATTGTAGTATCAATGAATCTTTTTATAGTTTCTGCATTTTGCTCAGCTGAATTTTCCATGAAAATGTATGAGAGTCCAACCTTAGACCATTTGTCACACAAAATTCATATATACAAGTTTAATTATCATCATCATGATTATAGATACATATAAATAATTAAGCCAATAATCCATGAAGAAAAAAACATGAGTTTTTGTTGTGTTTGGTATGAAGGAAAATGTTTTTTAGAAAAAACTCTATGAGTGTAGAGGGTGGAAGGTAAGGTGTGGGGTGATGGAGATGGAAGCTACGGGAGTGCTAGAGGATGAAGGTAAGGTGTAGGGTGGTGGGGATCGATGGCCGGATGTGTTGGAGGGTAGGAAAAAAATAATAAACGTGAGTTATGAAGATTTATTTTATTAGTAGAGAAGTCATTTTTTTCAATCTTAAAAAAGAGTTTATCAAAAGTTTTGAGTAACAAAAATATTGAAAAATATTTTCATTCGTATCAACCGCCCCTTTTAACATATTTTATCAAATCGTAAAACAACAAAAAAAATTAATATACATTAAATTCTAAGTGAGTGTAGATGAGTGAGGGTGGGTAGGTTCCCCTTTTGAGTTCCTTTATTTTCTTTGTTCTTTTATGTTATTGTTCTTTATAAGTCATCCCTCTTCCCCACTCCCCTCTCCCACAAAACATAATTAACTTCTTTTTTTGTATAAATTTTTTTTATTTTGCAATATTTTCTTGCTTTGTACTTCATTTATTTTGTAGTTAACTAGATGTAATTTTATTTCAATTTGATATGGGTGATAACAATTGAGTTATATCCACGGTTGTAGGAAGCTTCAAAATTAATAAGTCTAATATGTTGTAGCTTCTAGATCAAGCTTAGAGTCTCTGAATAATGAAAATGATAATTCAAATTCTCTTGAAAGATGTTAACATGACTAATTTGGATTGCTTTCCTAAATATTTTCTAAATTATCAATCTTTAGAGATCATCAATCCCCCAACTCTCATTCTTGTAATTGTTGATCCGACTATCATGAATCAAAATGATAATCAACAAATGCTACGATCCTTTCAGCAAGCTCATCTTAGCTAACAAACCTTTCTTCCCCTTTTACCACCAGCTGCTGAGTTAGCGTATGTACCAACAATTGTTGTAGCACCACAAGAATGACTTGATCTTCTATAACAATTATATTTGTGATTGTATAGAAACATGCAAACTTTTTGCCTCGTGTTATTTATTATTTTATGAGTACATTTTACATAATAGTAACGTTGATTAAACGAATCATAAAATTTGTTGGTTATTATTTTGATTCATAATAACTTGATTAACAATCACATGAATGGGGTTTGTGGTGTTGATGATCACGAAAGAGTGATCATTTGGGTTTTTCCGATAAGAAACTACAAAATTCATAGGAAACAATTCAAGAAAGAAATTCAAATTAGTCATGTCAAATGTAAAAGTATGTCAAGAGAATTTCAATCATAATTTGGATAATTAAGAGATCAAGCCTGATCTAGGAGCTACAACACTTTTAAATTTATTAATTTTGAAAGTTCTTATAACCGTGCTTATATCCCAATTATTATCACTCATATTATATTTATATAAAATTATATTTAGTAGTTGTAAAAAATGGAGCATGGAGCAAGAAAATCTCAAGAAGTAAAAAATGTGTTTCTAAATAAAATCTAATGATGGTTTGTGTGAGAGTAGAGGGGGAGGGGATGACTTATGAAGACTTATAACATATAAAAATAAAGAAAATAGTTGAGTAAAAAAGATATTTGAGTACGTAAAAAATTGTTATTTGATGAAGAACATTGAACATGATTTATTTATTATATAGATGAACTCTAAGGAGGCATGGGCCACCCACCCACCCCCGCTCATCCAAATTCACTTAGAATTTAATACATATTAAATATTTTTTTCTCTAATTTAAGGTGAATGAAATTGACATATACAACATAAGAAGATAAAAAATAATCTCAGATAATTCTATGTCCCCTATATTTAAGATTATCTAAAATTTAATAATTCCCACCAAAAAGAAATCTTAAATAGTGAAACAGAGGCCCCCCTATAAAAGAAATTTTAAAACTTCAATATTTTCTCATGTCAAGGTCCCTTTTGACAAAGAATCTGCCTAAAGATTAGGACTATTATGGTTATAGTACCTGCTATGATATTATGGTTTATATGTAAGATAAGAAACACTAATCTTCATGGTGGATAGTTCCCTTATGAGAAGGTAATTCATGAGATAAGTTATTCCAATCATAACTTTATCTTCTTAAACTTCCCTTTATTGTAAAATTTATCTATGAAATGGCCTCATATGTTACGATTTTCGGAAGAATAAAAGTCAAGTTAATGACATGATTGTGAGAGGAATGCCTCTTATGTTGGATGGTTTATATGCAACACAAATAATGCATCCAAGGGTAACTCTGGTCCTAGTGCTACAACTATTTGTGTAAAAAAGAGTGAGAGAATTATTTTAGGGGTGAAAGGAAGGAGAATTATTGATTTTAAAAATCTTATTACTGAAGTAGTAACAAATAGAGAAGGGGTTTTGTTTTGTAGTGATAGAGGTTATATTCCTCTGACTAACTTGTTATGCTCAATATATAGAAAAGAAGATATAAAGTGCTCTAGAGTGTTGTGAAGGTGGTTGAAGTTGTAAACATAGTAAGGGACGATGACCCAATCCAGTTAAAATACACTCTTAGGGAAGGCAACAAACTGACTAATTTTTTTGCCAACTTATTTGTTCATTTTACAGGTATATACATGATAGATAATTTTTAAGATATTCCACTTCTAGCAAAGAGAACCATGAACATGTTTAAAATGAGTTTGCCTCATTTAAGACTTACTCAAATAAAAAATAAATAACTCTTTATCAATATTCATTTATTACATAGGTTGCATCATGGAGAGCTGGAAAATAGTTAATCAATTAATGACCAACCTAATGTTAGTTCATATAAACTATTAAATATGCTACTAGGTAAGAGATTAAGGTGAACAATAGTAATTCACTACTACTTAAGTATTTAAGTGATTGATTTTAAATTGTTTTAACATGCAACTATGTGATTTTCTTTGTTGTTTTAGGGTTATTTAGCTAATACTTACTCATTTATCATACATCTCTACTTTCTTCCCATTGTTTGTGGCATTAGTCTCTTTGAGATTCATTCTATCAGGGAGAATAATGGAGAGGGTCAATGAGTTCTTAACAACTAATTCTCTCTAAAATTTAAACAGTAACTTAGTTAGAGATTACTATTGTTCTAGTTTCTAGAATTTATTTTTATTAGTGTAATAACCCAATTCACCAAACCGTGCGGGGGTACCTACTCTAATACTTATATTGGAAAACACTCAACCCCAAACTTAACCTTCAGATGAAGCATGTCCCACATGATCACACACAAATTCATATCTGAGTCCATCTCACCTTTTTCATGTAACAAGGATCCTTAAAAATCATCCAAAGTATTTAACATGTAAATATGGTATATACAAGAACCATCCCAATATTTAAACACAAACCCGACAACTCATAGACTAACATGTCACAAATATAACATAAGAAATAAACTCAGTCTCTCATGGAACTCACACACAAACTGTTAGTGTACTGGCATGGTATCCAAGCAAACCATTATTAGTACATACTAGGCGTGGCATTCGAGCCAACCATTGGTATTATGTATAACTGTGGTACTCAAGCCAACCATTACTATTCCTGTAACACTGAAGTTGGAAAGTCAAATTGGAAAGGAAAGCTTTCATTTGTTTGGCTATTTATTCAAACCCATGAGATCCATCTACAGTTCGTAGGAGTATCTATGAGTCGTAGATAGCGTTCGTAGGAACTAAGTTGAGATTTAGGAAAATTTGAGTTTTCAAAGTTAGGTCAATCTTGAACAGGATGGGTCGTAGGATGAATTACAAGCCATAGGAAGTTCCCGTAGAGTTGATTCAGACTTGGTAAAATTTTGGACTCAAAGTTGAGGACTACGGGTAAGGTCTACGGACTGTAGACCAACTGACAAGTCGTAAGACTGACTCGTAGGAATTGCCCAAGATTTTAGGCCCCAGTAAGTGATTCGACGATTGACTAGTATGGGGCGTAGAAAGGTCTATGGACCACAGGTCGAAACCGTAGGTAAATTTGGTAGTTTCTAAATTGAGGGTGTTTTGGTCATTTTCTACCCACCGAAACATAAACTATTTTTTTTGGACCTACCACTTCCGTATAACCTTTTTAACTCTTACAAACTAAGCCTAATTTCTTCCATTCACTTAAAATTCCCTAATCTCTCTTAACCTTCCAGGTGAAGAACTAGATTTTCAAAGGATTCAAGGCTTTGATTATCAAGGTTGTGGGAATTCACCAATGGATTCCTTTCATCCATTGGGTCCCAAAAGACCTCCAATCTCCAATTCTATTAGGGTTTTATATAAATCTTCATGGATCCTTTTTATTATGATTCAATTGATTTTGTTCTATCTTATTTTGCATTATTTAACCTAATTACATGATTTATAATTGGTTTCATATGGACCCATGTTTTATGCGTTGAATTTTACCTATGAACAATGATCATGAATTAAAAAGAGATTTGTGAATATTTTATGAAAGGATGAAGTTATGATTTAAGGATGATTTTAAGTTAAGTATCTATGATTTGTGAAATTTTTTCTCACAATTTGAAAGGAAATCCTGATTTTTGATGCTTAAGAAGGTAATTCTTTATATGAATAAAGTTATGAAATCATGGTTTTGAAAGAAGCTACTCTTATACGACTTTATTATTTGGATTGGTATTGCGATCATTCCTTTCCTAATCTTATACTTTGATAATTGACTTTATTTAATTCCATTGGGATTTAACTTACCAAAAAGAGGACTTTAAGGTGGAGGCTCAAATAGGGTAGTCTCTAGTAGCACTCTCTAGTCCCAAACGACATGCCCCTGTAGGACTGTCTTAAATTACCCAGCTCTAGTGGATCCACATAGCCTTGATGATATGATACATCATTCTACCTTGGTAATTAAATCTCCTTTTTCAGTGTGGGAGTTACATCAAATTCCGTATTATAGCTCACATGGTCTATTGTCGGTTAAATCTAATATTCCACAAAAGAACTATGATTTTCCTTAAATATTTACGTTATGTCCTTGTACTAATGCATTTGCCTTGTTTCATGTTTTCTTTAGATCATGCTTTTCCTAAGGTTTTAAATGTTCTAATTGGTCATGCATTACATGTTTTAAGCCTATTATGATATCATATCTACGTTTATGCATATTTTCCCCATACTTAGTATATTTTGTGTACCAATGCATACTTGTGCCTACATTGTCTCATAATGTAGGGCTTGACGCTCTTTCTCCTCTCACTCGTGGCTAGTAGTTTGCTTTCCTATGAAGATTAGTGAGTCCTCATATTATGAGGGCTATGTTACCTATGCTACATTTTTTTATGTACTTAGTTTTCGAACTTTGTACGTTATGTATGGGTTATAGCCCAACCACTCTTATGTTGCTTAGAATGGCTTGTCAAGACATAGTTATGATTCCACATTTTTGTTAAAATTGTCTTTCATGATATGAGACGTCCTACTTAAACTCTCTTATTGTATATTCTATTGTATTAGATGTATGTCAAGTGGCTTATGTAGGGCCTCTCGGGTCTTATATGTCATGTCATGTCTAAGGTAAAGTTTGGATTGTGACAATTTCATACCGGTGTGGTACCCTAGTCAACCAGCAATCACAAATAACATGCACAATCTCAATCAGAGTGAACAACCACACTGGAAGCCACAAGTAAATTAAACAGGTTTATTCTATGAGATTATCAACATGAAGTGAATTCACATTTAACATTTATTTCCTAAACATATATTACACGTGCATTTCACATGGATTAGTCAATATGAACAAACAAATACTTATATACACCTATATATCAATAGCCCAATACTAGACCCATTATGAGTACAAATTTGTTCCTTGGAAAATTACCTCCACAGTCTCATGAATTAATACTCTACCCGTTTATTCAGTTCCCTTAATTACCACAAGTCTTAGAAATGGCTATAACCAGAAATTTCATAACGCTTAACCTACGATCATCGCCAAACCACACCAACAAGAAAACTCAAGGTTAACAATCAAGAACTAGAAAACCTAACCCTTAGTCATTATCTTTCCTTGCCTTAATAGCAATAACTACAACCTTTAGCCATTAAGACTCCGTGCCTGAAAGACTATGCATGAAATCTCCCGTCCATCTACAAGAATATTATGAAATAGAATATAGGTCTAACTATTCAGTTAAGAAACCTAGCTTACTTGGGGCGAAGCAAATGCGGCAGAAATTTGATCGCGAACTTGTCTCCTTTTGTGAAGTTTTTACCTTAATTTTGGTGTAAAATAGTAATACAATACAAAATCAATCACAAATGACCTAAATATTTTAAAATAATATCATAATACCAAATGCTAGGCCACCTCATGATTTTCCCACCTAATCTAGGTCTTTCCCACTATTAATTCACCTAGGATTACCAACATCATGGTTACACTAGTGCCTTGTGGTAAATTAAATCAAGAATTGCCTTTTTAAAGAACTACCCAAGGTGTTACACCCTAATATCTTCAAAAATTCACATTTTTCCTACCATAGGATGAATTCNCCCCCCCCCCCCCCCGCACACACAGAGTCAAAAATATCTTCTCTAAGGTATAAATCTTGAACTACAAAAGTAGGGGATCAGATTGCTTACGTTTACGAAAATTCCTCATGAAAAACTATAAATTTGCCTTAGATCACCCTTTTTTTCTTATCCAAAACGTTGTTGGATGAATATGTGCAATTTTATGGATTGTTCCTACATTTACAACAACTTACCCCACTATAGCAGCGTGGACCGACTATTTTTCTTACTCATAATGACATGACGGGTTGTTACAATAGTTACTAATTTACTCATTGCTAGTTCCGGAGTGATCACACAAGAAACAACTGGGCTAAGTCAAGAAGAAAGTAGTGCCCGACTCCTCAAACAAATGAGGATGTTTGTCCCGTAGGTCCTCCTCAATTTCTCAAGTAGCTTACTCAACTATATGATGCTTCTATCAAACTTTTACCAATCTAATTTCCTATAATCTAAACTTTTGGACATCATAATAAAGCATAGCAACTGACTCATCTTCATATTGTAGATCCTTGTATAGCACTATTAAGTCTCATTTGATAATGTACTCCCCATCCCGTGGTACCTTTTCAGCATGGATGCATGGAACACTGAATGGAATATAAATAACTTGGTGGCAAGCTAACCTATACACTACTGGCCCTACATTGTCAAGAACCTCAAATAACCCAATATGTCGAGGGCAATACTTACCCTTCTTACAGATGCTCATCACACCTTTCATTGGTGTCACATTCAATAAAACATGTTCACCAACCTGAAATGCCATATCCCATACATTGCAATCTGCATCCTTGTTGTTTCTACTTTGAGCTGCCAACAACTTGGTTTAGATACCCCTCACCTTATTCTAAGCTTCCTTTATCAAGTCAATGCATAGAGGCTTCACCTCATATGCTTCAAACAACCCAATGAGAAATTTATATCCACACGCATAAACTGTCTCAAAGGATGTCGTATTTATACCTAAGTGATAAGTATTTTTGTATGAGAACTCGTGCAATGGTAAGAAATGATCCCAATGGTGCAAATCGAATCATACTTCTCCAAAGCCTTAGGAAGACTGATGCTTATCGTGACCAACGACACTAACCTACGGTATGAGTGTCTACGATTGTCGATAGTATATTAACCCAACTAAAGGTTTGGGTTGTGTCCCAATGGAGTGGTTTTGAGAATTGATAGAAAAATAAAATTACGTTCTAACTAGTCGTAGCTAAAGATATTGACGAATAAAAGCAGAGTAAATTAAAGGGGGTGACACAAAAGTGTCAACTATCAAATGGGGGTTTTGTCACAAGTAGTAAAAATAACAAAAAATTAACAAGAAAATAAAGTATGGGGAGAAGTTCTTGGGGTGTGACTGCAATACAAGCTGAGATAAATCGTTGGGTACATGCTTTCGATGGGAAATTTGCAAAATAATAGTGACTAGGCTAAGCTTTGAATTGAAATAAGTTCCCTCTAGGGCAACTTACCCCGTTTCAAATGGGTTCTTCTCGGACACCCATCTGCCGCATGAAGACCAGCCTACACCTTACCCCACTCACTCTCTCGAGTTGACTGTTAGGATATGGGACTAGGGCTCACCCTCTCTGGATGAACCTCATGTCGACCTACTCCTTAGGCCATTAGTCTAGTGGTCTTGGTTTCACAACCTCCCTCTCGGGCAAGCCAAAAACACATGGGTGGTTTTGTGTTTGCAACTACAAACCCATTAAATTAAACCACAACCACTAGGTAAAATCACCATTAAAGTACATCTAGCCTATCAGCAAGCAAGACCCAATAACAATATCAACACATATTTGCTAAATCACACCCCAAGAATGGGGGTTTTTAGCCACACATCAAGAAATAACAAAATACACCTAAAATGATACTCAAATCAAATGGGTATAAGAAATTAAACCTTGATTTAAGCAAAGGAAGAAGGATGGAGAAGACCCACTTCCAACTTGGGGAAGATGAAAACCTTCTCTCTTCAAGTCTCCCACAAAACCCTATCCAAACTTGAGAGAAAAATATCTAAAAAGTACTACTCTATTGTGAACAATATAAAAATGGTTTGGAACTTCTAAAATTAATAACAAGTTTAGTATTTATAGCCATTAGAAATTAGTGTTGGCAGATAGCTCGGTGAAATTAGTTGAGTTCGCCGAGTGACTCGGTGACTTGCCCATCTTTTCTTTCATAGTCGTTTAGTGCTTGCCGTCAGAGTCTTCATGTTCTGGACCGTTGGGTGGTATAGTACTGCTTCGCGGAACTATTCGCGAAGCGCCGACTGCTCCTCTCATCGCCTTCTTGATCCTCTTCCTTCAGGGCATCGCATATTGGAACAAAGGGCGGAGTCTATTTTTTCGGCTAATCGCCAAAGATGTTTAGTGATGCTCAGGCGTCAGCTTCTTCGTTCTTTCTAGGCTTTTTGTTCCTTTTTGCGCCTCAATGTCCATGCTTCTACTAAAACTTCAAATACCTGAAACTTAAGAGTTTTCATCAGATATTGAGACACAATAAGCATTCGAGGACATTATTTCTATCAAAATAAAGCCCTAAATGAGTCTAAATTGTGGACTCATTAAATACCCACCATGAAGTCCTTGGCTATTATTTTCCGGTTTCATTCAAGAATGTGCATCTCTTGAAGAAAACTATGTAGACGTCTAGTATGATATTCCACATGTGGACAATTCTAACACTTGGACACTTATTCCACTGTGTCCCTCTTCAATCCAGGCCAACATAGAGCTGCGTCAAATTCCAAAATATCTTGGTTAGACCCGGATGAATCAAAACCCATGAATCATGAGATTTTACCAACACGTTTTGAATTAAATCATCAACCTGAGAAACGCAAACCCACAAACTAAGACTGAGTACCCCACACACATCAATGGTGGAATTTCAGTCCTCTCCGAACACCACATTGTTTCGGACGCATTTATGTTATTTCACACTGATATGAACTCAAACTGGAGATTTTAATTATTTGGAAATGCAATGCAAAAATCGGGGAAACAAAGTTCAGATTCTACCTCACTATTTCCATTATAGAGACTGACACACCACTATCACGGCTACTTTCATAGCAAAAAAACTCCCCCTATAGTGGCCCAGTCACACTATGCAACCTTGACGAGTTCAGCCCATAAATTTTCTAAAATAAGATTTGTTTTCCATTTCCTTATCCCTACCAACTCTTGAAACACATAACTATTAACAATATAATCCTAAGTTCAATCTGAGACAAAGGTATCCTAGATATGTGCATTATAGATTCAACACGAACCCCAAGATCATATCCAGCAACATTTAATTAGGCACCTAACACCACCTTCTCACAAAATTAATTATGAATAATACTAGAAAGTAGTGCATAGTATCACATTCTCACTATCATACCAGAAAAGCCTCTTCCCTGTGGTTCCCAACCAATACCAATTGTTCCAAAATCAGAGTTTCCCTACTGTCTCAATTTATCCTTTTCCCTTACCATCTGTACCAATGGTAAGTCCGTGCCAGTTTAACATGACACTTCCAATCAATAACATAACCATTAAATTATAGGACTGGACTAAACCAAAACATGTTCAGTAAATCATACAGAAATTTATCATTAATTCATCACACATAATCAATTTAAGGAATTTTCTTGTCCATAATATTAAACAGACACAAGTTATAACACTTCCCGCACATGCAAAAATTCAGGAAATACAATGCACAAAGTAACAATCATTAAGTTATATTGATATGGAAAGTCAGGTTCATTACCTCTTATTCATATCATTAACGACCACAAACTGATCACCCAAGCATTCACATGACTCTTAAAGCCAGATACCAATTGGAACCTTCCCGGTTCTAATCTTTCCTTGCTTGAGTCCCTTCAGCTGTAACAATGGAATCTAGTTTATCTTGTCAAGAAACCAATAGGAATCTCGAGATACAATTGGACTCACCTCATATGACAAGAGACATACCACACAAAAAGAGTGAAGAAGTGACACAAGTTTCTAAAATGATTTATAGCCTGATGATCCAATATGGACTGTAACACCAAATTGTTATGATTTCATAGCCCCAAACTTAACGTCCCACATGATCACCCATATGGGATCTGATACCAAATTTTCACACCATTACCAAAGCTCAACCGTGTACTGAAAGATTCAAGTTGTGACACACCATTACCAAAGATTCTCATGCTCGCAATACTTGCTACTTGTGCAACTTCAAGTTCAACAAAAAGTATCTAAATTCCCTCACATAAAGAATGAGTCCATATTCACACATAGAGGTTAATCAATTCAAGATCAGGAATCAGATGCAACTCTCACACTAAAAAAGAGGAACACAATGCATGTTTTCACCCATATGTTTGCCCTTATTTTCCAATCGACTTTCGATTTGTCTTACTCAAGATAAAAAATGGTCTTTCTAAGGCTTGTAATGGGGCTGATTGCAAAGGTATGGTCATTTAGGTTCAGTGACTTTGTTCTCGTGAGATGTGGTATTCTCAAGGCATTCCCTTCTTTTCTTCTATCAATTCTTTTTCTAGTGCTTCTAAGTCACCTTTTTATTCACCTTCACGGATTGCTTGGAACCCGATCTCCTTCGTAAGATTTGTTTTTTTTTTAATTGAATTGAAGGGGTTCCATTTTCATGCAATACAATGGGTTAGGGGGGACTTTTCTTGCACTTCTTGACTTCTCCTTTTCCTTTTCACCACACCCCCAACTTAGGCTTTTGGCCTAAGTTGGCTATTCGCTAAACCACAAATCAAGAGGATTATAGGTAGTGGGTCAAGTAAGGTCTAGGGTTCACCAAGGTTCTTCCAAAGAAAGGTAAGGCTCAAAGGGTGTTCAAAAGAGTTTCACACTCTCCCGGATAGGCAACAAAAGAGGTATATGTCAAATTTGGCTCACACTCTTTAAGGTTGCCTAAGATCATTACAAGAGGGCACATTTCTAAATCAATCAGACTAACAGGGAAAATTCTAGGATTATTCATGCATCATTCAAAGCAAGCAAATCACACAAGGCATCGACACTTAAGTCAAACAAGACTACACACTTTCGGTAGTGTGCAACAGTCATAACAAGAGAATCAATTTGATAAATTGCTAATCACAACGAGATGCAAAGAGTTCACATATTGTCTATGCAACTTCATTTGGCCTCATCATAGCCATACATTCATGTTCGTTCAATTGAGAGCACTATTCAAGTCATCGATATTGATCAAAATCGAGACTTAAATTTTTGCAAAAGAACTGCCACATTCATCTTGCGAGGGGTGGTGAAAATTTGCAAAAAATTTAAAATTTTTCGGAAGGGTCAAAATCATTTTCAGTTAAAAACAAAAGATAGCCCAGAGCTCAAACATCCACAAAAAGCAGTGTAAAAACAATTTAAAACAGAACAACCCAAATATATACAAAACAAAACATGAATGTCAACACAAAAGGTGTGGGCCTGTAACACCCCGTATTCAAAATAGACAAAAATACAGATTTTGAGAAGTTGCAGGTGCAACCTACGGTTGCTATCCACGGACCGTAGGTCAGACGACGGTCCGTGCTGGTGGTCTGTGGTTCGCCACTGCAACCCCTCCCCAGCCAGCTCAGAAAATTGGTTAAGTCTCGATTCACAGACAGACCCATGGTTCGTAGATCAGACCATGGTCCGTAGATCAGACCACGGTCCGTGGTCTGTGTCCGTGG
>NC_064284.1:30771538-30890572 GCF_019186545.1 Solanum stenotomum
AGTATATGGGTATTCCCCATCTTTTCAGATTTAATTATGAATTAGCTTCCGCATCAGTTTATTATCTTTAGTATGTTCATGATCATGCCAGCAGGGTTAGCTTGGGATCACTTGTGGTCCTAGGTCCCGTGTCCGCGTCTCGGGGGTAGCTCGGGGTGTGACAAGGCCTCACCCCACCATAAATAAAAGTGTTTGTCCTTAAATGCGAACAGTAACAATATCCAAGGCTAAAGAAAGATAAGACAAGGAAAAGGGATAAAGAAGGGTCTTGTCTATGCAGTCTCCCTATCTGCTGAGATAGTGCCCGATGCATCTTCCTGAAGTAAAATAAAGGTCCTTGGAGCATTGTTATTTTGGTCCCCATTATTTGTTTTTGCCCTAGCCTCTGCAACAAGATTTGCTGCATTCATCTGATCTATCTTATGAGCTGCTCTGAAGGCATGTATTGCATTGACAAAACTTCGATCACATGGGCGCACATTAAGATCGAAGGGAATTTGTCTCTTCTCCCTAGCTTCTTTGGTGTACTTCCTTGTCTAGCTAGCTCTACTCTTATTTCATCGTGTCTAAATTCTCGTGCTCTTATGTGCTTGGGTGTATCATCTTTCCCTGCGACTTTTGGTCTGGCAATTTCTGCAAAAACTTTGAGGATAAGTTAAATATTAATTCAACTAAGAGAAAAAGGGTGTTTCTGAGTGTAGAGTTTCTCAGATAGGCTGTTTGGTTAATCATTGAAATTGATGTACAAATGATATAAGGACGCAAATAAATGGCGAACAAGGGATATTTTGGCTAGTCGTCGAGTGTATTATGCGAATCAAACTGACCGTCGAGAGTTACAGGTCAATCAGTACATGAAATGTGTTGTTAAGAGTGAAATGGGGCTGTTAGGAGAACCGCTGAGCAGTTCGGCGAAATTTGTTCACCTCACCTATCAGCTCAACGTGCCCATTATTACCCCAATCTTTCGAAGCTCACCCATCAACCCCAGATAATGTAGCCTATGCGCATATAACTCAATTTCAATGAATACCCATAGAAACTTCTATTCCCACCACGTAACATTTCAACTCAAAGTATGGCTAATTGGGAACTCCTCGAATGATGCACTAGGTACCAAATCATAATCGAAAATATATGTAATTCCAGTAACTCAGACACTCAACAGAGGTTTAACATTTTGATCATTATGCAAATGAGTAAAATTTTAATATTTTTAAACACGTTGTTCAGACTACCAACCTTTAATGGTGAATTGATGCTAATGAAGTGCTAGGCAGCAATGCAATCCAAATCCGCACACAAATCAATGAACCACTATATTCCAAAAGTGCAAGAAATATACAACTAGGGTGCAGGTGTGAGTTTGGTAGGACGAAGAGATGATAGAAAATGAGTGAAATAGGACTTTTAAACCTGTAGCTTGCAAAAACCGTCTAGTTCCCACCCGTTCAGCGATGTGGGTCAATTCACCCATTCATTCAGTGAAGCACCAAGAGTCTAGCTAGTTCGCCAAATGTCACAGGATTTGCAGCTCCTGTGAAGATTCCAACGGCGATCTACATCGAAATTGCTGACAATGTCGGCAATGCGCCACTAACTTCTCTAGAACGCCGAGTTGTACAAAGTTTAGGCTGACAATGCCTTGTGTTAGCCAACACACAGAATCGTGTTTTCCAATCTTTTCAGCAATCCGCTAACTGTACATATTGCTTGCCTCCATATCCTATTTCAATCACCTCCCTCGTTTTAGCCTATACAAATAACACACCATTATTTACTTAATTGATAATAATAGTATAATAACCCAAAAACCATTAAAGTAAAATTTTAATGATTTAACCGAATTCAAGATACATATAAATGAATTACTGGAAAAATGATATATACAAGAAAGCAATAGTAAGCACACAAGCCCGACATTTATCGTAAATAAACATAGTGAACAAAAGAGAGGAAAAAGCAGAATGGTTATTGATTATAGAAACTTAAATGCAAAAACTAAAACATATAATTACCCGATACCAAATAAAATACTAAAGATAAGACAAATACAAGGATATAATTATTTTAGCAAATTTGATTGTAAATCAGGATTTTACCACTTAAAGTTAGAAGAAGAATCTAAAAAACTTACAACATTTACGGTATCGCAAGGATTTTATGAATGGAATGTATTACCATTTGGATATAAAAATGCACCAGGTAGATATCAACACTTTATGGATAACTATTTTAAACAACTAGAAAATTGCGTAGTATATATTGATGATATATTACTATATTCCAAAACACAAGATGAACATATAAGATTATTAGAAAAATTTATACATATTATAGAATATTCAGGCATAAGTCTAAGTAAAAAGAAAGCAGACATAATGAAGAAGCAAATAGAATTTTTAGGAATACAAATAGATAAAAATGGAATAAAAATGCAAACACACATAGTACAAAAAATAATTAACTCAAATGAACAACTAGATATGAAAAAGAAATTACAATCATTTCTAGGACTAGTAAATCAAGTAAGAGAATACATACCAAAATTAGCAGAGAATTTAAAACCATTACAACAAAAATTAAACAAAGATATAGAATATCAGTTTGATAAAAAAGACCAAAGACAAATACAAAAGGTAAAATTATTATGTAAAAACTTACCTAAACTATACTTTCCAGATGAAAACAAAAGATTTACTTATATAATAGAATCAGATGCGAGTGAAAAAAGTTATGGAGGAATATTAAAATACAGGTATGATGGCAGTACGATAGAACATCACTGCGGATTACCTATCACGACAAAGCTACTCAGACTGAGACTGAGGAAGAAGATACAATTGAAAAGATACTCAAAGTTATTACTACACTTTGTACAAAAGTGGATAGTATGGACAACGAGATACAAAAGCTAAAGACTAATGAAGATAATCTGAAGTCTAAAGCTAGTACAAGTCAGCATCATGATTATAAAAATGTGGAGCTAAGTCGATCAAAAGACTCTAAAAATCCAGAGATAAAAGGTGACATTGGGAAACACCTTAAAACCCATAATGTTTGTTTAAATACAGCTGCAGGTACAAGCAAACAAGTTAGCGATAAACAACATAAAAATGCGAACTTAAACCAGCTATTTGAAAAACCATTTACCCAAAGGACACCTAGACATATGTCCATAGAACCACAAACATCTACATACGCAGATAGTTTGCAAAACCAAAATGAGAAAAAGACATCTAACTACATCACACGAACCTTTATCGAAAATATACACAAAATCTAAACTTATTTAAATCTCAACCTCAGATCAACTACAAAAGAACCAAACCAGGATTATTTGACACAAAAGTTACAAGGATATAAAAAGTTAATTGCACGGCCAAAAACTAACGCTAATTTAATAAGAACATGTTACAACTATGGACTGTTAAATACCGTATATACATACGACGGAGAAGAAGTTGGTGGAATACCAGAACTACACAAGGCATTCGTCACATACAAAATAGTTACAAAAGAAAATTTATTTTATATAAAATTCTATACGGCACCAACGGAGATATTATACAAGGAAATAAAACCTCCAATACAGGTTATCAAGATAGGACTAACTAAAGATATGATTATACCCGAGGACATCGGACAACAGGAAGAGATATGCAAAATAGAGATACCAAGTTTTTATGCCAACAAAAGAATAATTGGTATATCAACTATTATACAAGAGTTAGCAAACAATTATTTAAATGAAAATGCTATATGGAGTTATTACTCGAGAGATCAATTAATGATATATTCAAATTAAAGAGAACTACGAAGAACATATATGGATGAAGTCCAACGATGGATCTTATCATTACTAAAACCAGAGGAACGAACTACAACAAGAGCACTAAAAGCAGGATTTATTTCAATGGAGTTATTAACCAGATATTGCTAACTAATTGGACACAAACACCCTGATCACATATGTTCGAAATGCAACGGTGAAGATAACATAATTCCAGATGTCGATTTAGAGTAAAAGAAGATGATGAAGATAAAGATGTAGACAAGACAAGATAAGATATGGACAAAATAAAAAATATAAGATGGCAGACAAAGTGGCAGAAAAGATAAAGGAAAGTTAAAGTTTTTTGACTAAATTATGTAAAATAACGTGACAATGTAAATTATTAGTTAGCATTATTATTGTAAGAAAGACAAGGTAGTGTAAAATAGTCAATAAATGTAAAATTATGCATGTGCATACTAAGGACAAGTTTAAATGTTAGGAGACAAGGTTGTAAATAAGTCTTAATAGGATAGTAGTAGATTAGAATAGGAAACTATTCATGAATAGTAGTAAATAGTAGTGGACAGGTGTAAAAAACGTATTAGGATATGTGTTTAGAATAGTAAATTTGTATGTCTATATAAAGACTCAGTCGTAAACATTGTAAAGGAGGCAACGCCTAAATAAAAATCCTCTTTCATAAAAACCATCTCTCAATTAAGATAAATATTTAAAATACTAATGGAAAAATCTGAAATCCAATTAGATATTTCAGATAGCATGGCTAAGTAAGAGGCAAAGATATATTGTTCAAAAAATATTCGGAACTAATTTAATATATTCCTGAATATCATATATATGATTGAATAAATTTATGTTAGTTATTATGTAGTAGAATTATTTGAATTATGATTTCTACTTTATTAGCACACTGGAAACAGGGAGAAAACTTCTATACTATGTCATCCTAATGTTGAAATCGGTAGGCGAGGAAGTCGTTTAGGGGAGTAAGCAAAGTTGAGGCGCTGATAAGAAGGAAGTATCCGCTAATGTACGATGCTAGTAGTGACAGGAAAACATGATAAACAAATAATTTAGTTCATAATGATCTAATATGAATTTAATCAATTATGAATATGATAGGAAGGAATAATTGAAAATAAAATCTGCATAACAACGAACATGACCACATACATGCATGATGAAATGATAAAACACTACGAAACTTTATTCCTATATATACTTAAAAATATAGAAATAATTGAATTAAGAAGAATAATAAGGGAAAAAATATTTGAAGATAACGAATCAGAGGATATATTGAACCAAGAATGGTATGAAATAGACCTACATGATTTAGATCTCGAAAGAATAGAATGGTATGATTTAGAAATAAATTCAGAATAAAATGAACTATGAATATTTACAATAATGGATAGAATCTATGGAAGATATAAAACTATTAGAACAATTAATGGAGGAAAATTTATATATGTACCGAAGAACTCAAGATATGTTATATCTAGAATATATCATAAATAATATTAATGAAATATTCAGATTAAAACAACTATCGGAAGAATATTACAATAAATATTATTACATTTTATCATGAATTCCGCACCGAAAAATGAAGAATATTATAATAAATTATAATAAAATCTTTAAAATAAATTACTCACCTACCACACTACCACTTCCATGAATTACTCAACTATGATACCATTTTTCAGAGCTATGGTTATAAATTTATAATTCGTTTGTTTATTATTGGTATTTTAGCCTTTCCTTTGGTGTATTTGCAATCTATGATATGTTCTCTTTGACTTACTACATAATATTCTTCTTTTTAAGGCTAAAAATCCAATTAAATATGTACATTTAGGTTAAATATGTTCTTTAAAACATGCTTTTATGTAAATCCAATTAAATATGTTCTCTTTGACTTATTACATAATATTCTTCTCTAAAACATGCTTTTATTAATATTTCTGTTCCTCCTAAATGTACATATTTAATTGGATTTTTAACCTTAAATATATTCATATATATACTAGTATGTTTCTTACCATATTTCTTATTATTCAGAGCTCTGATACCATTTTTCGGTGCGAAACTGGTAGTTGAGGGATTCATGGAAGTGGTAGTGTGGAAGGTGAGTAATTTATTTTAAAGATTTTATTACAATATTCTTTTGCTAAGTGTCTTAATCTTGATATTTGTAGTGCGGAATTCATGATAAAATGTAAAAATATTTATTGTAATATTCTTCCAATAGTTGTTTTAATCTGAGTATTTCATTAATNTTCTATATATCCTGGTATTTCTGTTATTGTTATTTTGTTATCTATTAATTGTTTTGATGTATATCTCATCCATTATTGGATTGTTTTATTTATATCTGCTACACAGTCTAAATTTAAAAAATTGTGTTGTTCAGTCATGGGTTTAGGCGTCCATTTTTTATTTAATCTTTTATCCCATATAGTTTTTCCTCTCTCATATTGTCCATAGTTTTCATTATAATATTTTGAATTTAAATTTTTTGGGTTTTTTACTCATGATGTACTAGGTTTTTCATCCATGTCTACGTCTCCTGTATTTACATCTAAATCCTTTGTATTGTCCATGTTTGCTAAAAGTTCCGTATATGTTTCGCTTGTATCCGAATGTTGTTCTAGATCATCGTTGTTTATTTCGTCAACTCTTATTTCGGGTAGATTTTCTTGGTTATTTTCTTATTTTTCTTCTAATTCATCTTCTAGTTGCAATTTTTCTTTAAATTTAATTATCTCATTTGTTCATTTTGTTTTTTGTTCTTTTTCTTTTTGTTTCATTTCATACATCTCTTTTAGCATTGCCAACTCTTTTTCTAGTTCTATTATTTTAGTATTTTTTACTTCTTCTAATTGTTGTACTTCCTTTTTTGCTTGTTGTTTTATTTTTTCTATTCCCGTTTTTCTATCTATTTCTTCATTTTCTTTTGTTATTCTTGTCATATCAGTTAAACTATCTTCTAGTTTTACCGTTTCTTTTTCTAACATTAAACTTATATTGTCACCTATTTTCTTATATCTTCTTCCTAGATTAGAAAATATTATCTTTATTTTTAATCCGTCATAGTTTTCATATGTTTTTTCATCTATTGTGTATTCTTCTTTATTCATTTATAGATTGTGTTGAAGCTTATATTCTAAACTTTCTATTTTTATTTCTAGATAAAAAATAGTTTTTCTCTCTGCTATTATAGATTTTTTACAAATTCCTGCGAATATGTTATTATTAAGTCTATTTTGCCTATGTTCTAATTCTTGTCTTTTCGCTATAATTATTTCAGTAAGTTTTTCTTTATATTCATTATTCTCGCTATTCATTATATCTTTAAATATTGAATATATTTATATTCCATTTTGGATATATTATCTATTAATTGATCTAATTTTTCGTTATCAGTTTTTGTGATATGGAGTTGTTTATATTCCGGATATAATTTGTTTAATTTTCTTCTTATTTTTCTTAACTTTCTACTAGTATGTTTTTTACCATGTTTCTTATTATTCAGAGCTCTATTACCATTTTTCGGTGCGGAACTGGTAGTTGAGGGATTCATGGAAGTGGTAGCGTGGTAGGTTGTAGTGTGGTAGGTGAGTAATTTATTATTCGTTTATTTATTATTGGTAATTTGGCCTTTCCTTTAGTGTATTTGCAATCTATGATATGTTCTCTTTGACTTACTACATAATATTCTTCGTTTTGTCGTTCAAACCAGTTTCTTATGGTTGGTATTTCGAATATTTTTGCTACGCTTAGGTCTAATTCTTTTCCTTTTATTTGTTCAAATATGCTATTATCAAATATTATTTTCTGTTCTAAAGATTCTTCGTCTTGATGTTCTTCTTTATTTATTATTTGTATATCTTTTTCAGTCATTTGTTATATATTATAGAATTCATTGTCTGATTCTATTTCTATATCTTTTTCTATTTCATTTTCTGATATTTCATATGTACTGTCTTCACTTTCTAATTCATAATCTATGTATTCTATCTTCGTGTATTTTTCATCGTCTATTATTATTTCTAATATTTGTTTTTTCTTTGGATTTTTAGGTGATTTACAATCTCTAGCTATGTGTCCTAATTTTCCACAATTATAACCAGTACATTCCGTTAGTGTTTTTTTTTTATCTATATGGTCTTTTGGTTTTGTAGTTTTTTACATAGTACCTTCTTCTTGGTTTTTTATATTTATATTTTGATCTATATTTTTTATTATATTTCTTTCTACTTTTATAATAACTATCCGTACAACCAAATTGAGGTGTTGTTTTAATTTTACAACATGCCAAGTTTTTTACCAATAGTTTTTCCATTTTTATTTCTTCTTTATGTTTTTCACATAGTTCCATAAATCATCGTTGCAAGAATTTTATTCTAACTCCTAAGGTATCTGTTAATTCTGCTTCATTCCAACTTTTTATTACTTTTGAATTAAAAGGTTCTAGTAATTTTGTAAAATATAATTTTCTATATGTTCCTTTATAATAGTTTTCTCTAAATGCACATGTATATTCATCTATGTAACACATATTACATATTGCTAATTTTGTCATTAGATTTTGATTTATGATTTTTTCTTTATTTTGTTCTTCTACCTCTGTTGTCATACTACTAAATTCATTTCTTATAGCTATTTCGTATTTATATAGTATTTCCATAGATGTAGTAGCTATTCCTCCATCGAATTTTTTATTACTTCTTAAAATTGTTAAGCTTTCACTTGTTAAATTTTGTAGCCATAATTTTACTGTTCCTATAAATGTTCTTTCTATTTATCCTATAAAAACTCGGTATCTCTATTTTGCATAACTCTACTCGTTGTCTGATGTCCTCGGGTATAATCGTATCTTTAGTTAGTCCTATCTTGATAACTTGTATTGGAGGTTTTATTTCTTCGTATATTATCTCCACTGGTGCTGTATAGAATTTTATATAAAATAAATTTCCTTTTGTAACTCTTTTGTATGTGACGAATGCCTTGTGTAGTTCTGGTATTCCATTAACTTCTTCTCCGTCGTATGTGTATACGATATTTAACAGTCCGTAGTTATAACATGTTCTTACTAAATTAGCGTTAGTTTTTGGTTGTGCAATTAACTTGTTATATCCTTGTAACTTTTGTGTCAAATAATCCTGGTTTGGTTCTTTTGTAGTTGGTCTGGGTTGAGATTTAAATAAGTTTGGATTTTGTGTATATTTTCGATATAGGTTCGTGTGATGTAGTTATATATCTTTTTCTCATTTTGGTTTTGCAAACTATCTGCGTATGTAGATGTTTGTGGTTCTATGGACACATGTCTAGGTGTCCTTTGGGTAAATGGTTTTCCGAATAGCTGGTTTAAGTTCGCATTTTTATATTGTTTATCGCTAAGTTGTTTGCTTCTACCTGCAGTTGTATTTAAACAAACATCATGGGTTTTAAGGAGTTTCCCATCGTCTACTTTTAGCTCTGGGTTTTTTCCGTCTTTCGATCGACGTAGCTTCGCATTTTTATAGTCATGCTGCTGACTAGCTTTAGACTTCAATTATCTTCATTAGTCTTTAGCTTTTGTATCTCGTTGTCCATACTATCCACTTTTGTACAAAAGTGTAGTAATGACTTTGAGTATCTTTTCAATTGTATCTTCTTCCTTAGTCTCAGTTTGAGTAGCTTTGTCGTGATAGGTAATCTGCAATAACATTCTTATCAATTTTTATTACCTCAATTGTAAATGTAAAATTTAATATATTTAATACCAGCCTCCTTATTTCTTTTGTTGCTACCGAATCTTGTATTTTTCTTGTTAGCCACCATTTTACTTGTGTATTATATGTTCTTATAATAAATTTGTTAAATACAATATATGGTTCAAATGATAATGAACACTTATACACTAAATATAATTCTTTTCTATTTAATTCTCATTTTATTTCGGTATTATTAAATGTTCCTGAATATTACCTACAATGATGTTCAATCGTATTGCCATCATACCTGTATTTTAATATTCCTCCATAACTTTATGCACTCACATCTCATTCTATTATATAAGTATTTTTTTTATTTTCATCTGGAAAGTATAGTTTGGGTAAGTTTTTACTTAATAATTTTACCTTTTGTATTTGTATTTGGTCTTTTTTATCAAACTAATATTCTATATCTTTCTTTAATTTTTGTTGTAATGATTTTAAATTCTCTGCTAATTTTGGTATGTATTCTCTTACTTGATTCACTAGTCTTAGAAATAATTGTAATTTCTTTTTCGTATCTAGCTGTTCATTTGAGTTAATTATTTTTTGTACTATATGCGTTTGCATTTTTATTCCATTTTTTTTTATCTATTTGTATTCCTAGGAATTCTATTTGATTTTTCATTATGTCTGCTTTTTTTTACTTAGACTTATGCCTGAATATTCTATAATATGTATGAATTTTTCTAATAATCTTATGTGTTCATCTTGAGTTTTAGAATATAATAATATATCATCAATATATACTACACAATTTTCTAATTGTTTAAAGTGGTTATCCATAAAGTGTTGATATCTACCTGGTGTATTTTTATATCCAAATGGTAATACATTCCATTCATAGAATCCTTGTGGTACAGTGAATGCTGTTAGTTTTCTAGATTCTTCTTCTAATTTTAAGTGATAAAATCCTGATTTACAATCAAATTTGGTAAAATAATTATATCCTTGTATTTGTCTTATCTTTAGTATTTTATTTGGTATCTGATAATTATTTGTTTTAGTTTTTGCATTTAAATTTCTATAATCAATAACCATTCTGCTTTTTCCTCTCTTTTGTTCACTATGTTTATTTACGATAAATGCCGGGTTTGTGTGCTTACTATTGCTTTCTTGTATATATCATTTTTCTAGTAATTCATTTATATGTATCTTAAATTCGGTTAAATCATTGAAATCATATTTTAATGGTTTTTGGGTTATATACTATAATTATCTATTAGCTCAATTTTTACTTTTGTTTTATGTTTCTCCCATCCTTGTAAAGGATCCTCACTATATAATAATTCTAACTTATCTTGGATTACTTTTACTTTATCTATGGAGAATATAATTAATTCTATTTTAGGGTCTTCTTCTTTTATATTTTTTAAATTTTGTGTAATTTTTTCGCTTCCTTTTATCCATTCTGTTGTTTTTCATTTTTTATTATTTATTCTTTTTGCTCCTATTTTTTGTTTACACAATGTTGTGAACCACCAGTGTGTTTTTGTTATTATATGTGGGTATAATTTTTCTAAAAATGGCATCCCTAATAGCATATCTTTTGTAGTCAATTCAAAGTTATATATTTCTTCTATAGTTAATATCTTATCCCGTATTTGTAATTTTATATTTTTTGCCTTATAATGTGATCATGCTTTCTTCATTATTAAATCCTGTTACTACTATCGGTGTTTTTAATTTTTCCCACTTATCTTCTGGTAAACAATTGTATTTACATATATTAGCTTCTGCTCCTGTGTCTATCATTGGTGTATAATATCTTTTATAATATCCTTCTGTTATTATCTTCACAAGTATATATATTTTCATATTTTTCTCATACTAAAGTCCTTTTTATTATTACTCTTTTATTTTCATAATTTATTATTAACTATTTGTCTTCTAGATTATATGGTTTTACTTGTTCTAGCCATTTTATTCCCAAAATGATATTTTCATCTCCTTGATATATTTTAAATTTTATTACTATTGGTACTCCTCTAATGATTATTTCCTTTTCTGTAGTTTCTTCGGTATGCTTTTGCTAGTTCGGGGCATGATTGTTCAATAGTTATTATTTCATCTTCCGTCACTAATTCTCGTGTAATATAGTTTTCTTCTCGTCCTGTATCTAGTAATATTAAATATTTTCGTTGTTCCATTATTCCCGTTTATGTAGTAATGGTATGATTTTATATCTTCTTCCATTGATTTTTGTGAAGTTTTATCTATTCCCTTTTACGTACTCATTTTTTATGAAATTTGTGGTATTTCACAGTTTATTCTTTTTTATGTGCTTAATCTTTGTTTCACTATTTCTAAATCTTCTTCTATATCAATCTCATTATAACTATAATTATTTTTATCTATGACTGTAGCTATCCTTTCAAAAGGATTTTCTATTTTTATTTTATTTATTTTATTTTTCGCTGTTATTTTATGTTTTATTGTTAAAACATATAAGTTTTTACATCTAGCTGTAAATATTTTACTTCCCGGGGCTAGTTTTATTCCTGACATTCTCCAATATAATACTAGTGATTTATCTATGTTCCTGTCATTTATTGCTACTGAGTAATTAGCACTTATTATAAATTTAAATTTTTGGTATATGAGGTTACCTTTTACTGCACTTATTATACTTTTTTCTATATGTTGTATGATTCTATCATCCACTAAGTATATTTCTATTGGTGTATCTATTCCTTCTCTAAAACATGCTTTTATTAATATTTCCGTTCCTTCTAAATATACATATTTAATTGGATTTTTAGCCTTAAATGTGATAGTAAAAGAAGAATATTATGTAGTATGTCAAAGAGGACATATCATAGATTGCAAATAGCTCTGATACCATTTTTCGTTGCGGAGTTAGTAACTGAGGAATTCATAGATGTCGTAGTGTGGTAGGTGGTAGTGTGGTAGGTGAGTAATTTATTTTGAAGATTTTATTATAATATTCTTTTGCTAAGTGTCTTAATCTTGATATTTCTTTAATATTAAGTGCGAAATTCATGGTAAAATATAATAATATTTATTGTAATATTCTTCCGATAGTTGTTTTAATCTGAATATTTCATTAATATTATTTATGATATATTCTAGGTATAACATATCTTGGGTTCTTTGGTACATATATAAATTTTCTTCTATTAATTATTCCAATAGTTTTATATCTTCCATAGATTCTGTCCAATATTGTAAATATTCGTAGTTCATTTTAGTCTGAATTTATTTCTAAATCGTACCATTGTATTCTTTCGTAGTCTAAATCATGTAGGTCTATTTCATACCATGTTGGTTCAATATATCTTTTGATTCGTTATTATTAAATATTTTTTCCCATATAATTCTTCTTAATTCGATTATTTTTATATCTTTAAGTATATATAAGATTAAAGTTTCATAGTTTTTTATCATTTCATCATGAACGTATGTAGTCGTGTTCTTTATCATGCAGGTTTTTTATTTCAAATTATTCCTTCCTATCATATTTATAATTGATTAAGTTCATATTAGATCATTATGAACTAGATTATCTGATTATCATGTTCTCCTATCACTACTAGCATCGTACTTTAGCGGATACTTCCTTCTTATCAGCGCCTCAACTTTGTTTACTCCCCTAAACGACTTCCTCGCCTACCGGTTTCAACATTATGATGGCATAGTATATAAGTTTTCTCCATGTTTCCAGTGTGCTAATAAATTAGAAATCATGATTCAAATAATTCTAATACATAATAACTAACATAAATTTATTCAATCATATATATGATATTCAGGAATATATGAAATTAGTTTCGCATATTTTTTGAACAATATACCTTTTCCTCTTGCTTAGCCATGCTATCTGAAATATCTGATTGGATTTCAGATTTTTTCATTAGTATTTTAAATATTTATCTTAGTTGAGAAAGTGTTTTCTGAAAGAGAATTTTTATTTAGGCATTGCCTGCCTTACAATGCTTATGACTGAGTCTTTATATTGACATACAATTTTACTATTCTAAACACATATCCTAATACGTTTTTTACATCTGTCCACTACTATTTACTACTATTCAGGAATAGTTTCCTATTCTAATCTACTACTATCCTATTAAGACTTATTTACAACCTTGTCTCCTAACTTTTACACTTGTCTTTTATTTTACGACTTTATATCTTTTCTACTTTACAATAAGTCTGCAAACAAACAACTTTTGTGTTTACAAACAAGCAACTTTACTATTCCTACTTTATACATTACTACTACTATTTCTAATAAGTTAAATAACTTTATGACTTTTACATATTTTAATACGTAGATGACTTTAGCTTTCTTGACTTCTTATCTTGTTAATCTTCCTTTGTCTCCTTTTACCTTTCGTTGTTATCTTCGTTTCTATCTTCATTATCATTCCAAGTCAACATCTGGAATTATGTTATCTTCTCCATTGCACTTTGAACATATATGATCAGGGTATTTATGTCCAATTAACTTGCAATATCTGGTTGATAACTATGTTGATATAAATCCTGCCTTTAGTGCTCTTGTCGTAGGTCGTTCTTTTGGTTTTAGTAATGATAAAATCCATCGCTGGACTTCATCCATATCTGCTCTTCGTAGTTCTCTTGAATTTGAATATATCATTAATTGATCTCTCGAGTAATAACTCCATATAGCATTTCCATTTAAATAATTGTTTGCTAACTCTTGTATAATAGTTGATATACTCATTATTCTTTTGTTAGCATAAAAACTTGTTATCTCTATTTTGCGTATCTCTTCTTGTTGTCCGATGTCCTCGGGTATAATCATATCTTTAGTTAGTCCTATCTTGATAACCTGTATTGGAGGTTTTATTTTCTCGTATAATATCTCTGCTGGTGCTGTATAGAATTTTATATAAAATAGATTTTCTTTGGTAACTCTTTTGTATGTGACGAATGCCTTGTGTAGTTCTGGTATTCCACTAACTTCTTCTCCGTCGTATGTGTATACGGTATTTAACAGTCCATAGTTGTAACATGTTCTTACTAAATTAGCGTTAGTTTTTGACCGTGCAATTAACTTGTTATATCCTTGTAACTTTTGCGTCAAATAATCTTGGTTTGGTTCTTTTGTAGTTGGTCTGGGGTTGAGATTTAAATAAGTTTGGATTTTGTGTATATTTTCGATATAGGTTCGTGTGATGTAGTTATATATCTTTTTCTCATTTTGGTTTTGCAAACTATCTGCGTATGTAGATGTTTGTGGTTCTATGGACACATGTCTAGGTGTCCTTTGGGTAAATAGTTTTTCGAATAGCTGGTTTAAGGTCGTATTTTTATGTTGTTTATCGTTAACTTGTTTTCTTGTACCTGTAGTTGTATTTAAACAAACATTATGGGTTTTAAGGAGTTTCCCATCGTCTCCTTTTAGCTCTGGGTTTTTTCCGTCTTCCGATCGACGTAGCTTCGCATTTTTATAGTCATGCTGCTGACTAGCTTTAGACTTCAATTATCTTCATTAGTCTTTAGCTTTTGTATCTCGTTGTTCATACTATCCACTTTTGTACAAAAGTGTAGTAATGGCTTTGAGTATCTTTTCAATTGTATCTTCTTCCTCAGTTTCAGTCTGAGTAACTTTGTCGTGATAGGTAATCTACAATAACATTTTTATCAATTTTTATTACTTCAATTGTAAATCTAGAATTTAATATATTTAATACCAATGTCCTTATTTCTTTTGTTGTTGCCGAATCTTGTATTTTTCTTGTTAGCCACCATTTTACTTGTGTATTATATGTTCTTATAATGAATTGTTATATACGATATATGGTTCAAATGATCACAAACACTTATATACTGAATATAATTTTTTTCTATTTATTTCCCATTTTATTTCGGTATTATTAAATGTTTCTGAATAATACCTACAATGATGTTCAATGGTATTGCCATCATACCTGTATTTTAATATTCCTCCATAACTTTTTTCACTCACATCTGATTCTATAAGTAAATTTTTTGTTTTCATCTAGAAAGTATAGTTTAGGTAAGTTTTTACATATTAATTTTACATTTTGTATTTGTATTTGGTCTGTTTTATCAAACTGATATTCTATATCTTTCTTTAATTTTTGTTGTAATGGTTTTAAATTCTCTACTAATTTTGTTATGTATTCTCTTACTTGATTTACTAGTCCTAGAAATGATTGTAAATTCTTTTTCGTATCTAGTTGTTCATTTGAGTTAATTATTTTTTGTACTATATGTGTTTGCATTTTTATTCCATTTTTATCTATTTGTATTCCTAAGAATTCTATTTGGTTTTTCATTATGTCTGCTTTCTTTTTACTTAGACTAATGCCTGAATATTCTATAATACGTATAAATTTTTCTAATAATTTTATATAACATATCTTGTGTTTTGGAATATATAATAATACATCATCAATATATACTACACAATTTTCTTATTGTTTAAAGTAGTTATCCATAAAATGTTGATATCTACCTGGTGCATTCTTATATCCAAATGGTAATACATTCCATTCATAGAATCCTTGTGGTACAGTGAATGCTGTTAATTTTTTAGATTCTTCTTCTAGTTTTAAGTGATAAAATCCTGATTTACAATCAAATTTGCTAAAATAATTATATCCTTGTATTTGTCTAATCTTTAGCATATTATTTGGTATCGGATAATTATATGTTTTAGTTTTTGCATTTAAATTCCTATAATCAATAACCATTCTACTTTTTCCTCTTTTTTATTCACTATGTTTATTTACGATAAATGCCGGACTTGTGTGCTTACTTTTGCTTTCTTGTATATATCATTTTTCTAGTATTCTATTATGTTTCCTTTTCCGTAGTATATTCGGTATATGTTAATGCTTTTGGTAGTTCGGGGCATGATTGTTCAATAGTTATTATTTCATCTTCCGTCACTAATTCTCTTGTAATATAGTTTTCTTCTAGTCCTGTATTTATTAATATTAAATATTTTCGTTGTTCCATTATTCTCGTGATGCAGTAATGATGTGGTTTTCTTTCTTCTTCCATTGATTTTTGTGGAATTTTATCTATTCTTCTTGAGGTACTCATTTTTGATGATATTTGTGGTATTTCACAGTTTATTCTTTATGATGTGCTTAAACTTTATTTTACTATTTCTAAATCTTCTTCTATGTCAATCTCATTATAACTATAATCATTCTTATCTATGACCGTAACTATTCTTTCAAAGGGATCTTCTATTTTTTTTCTGTTATTTTATGTTTTGTTGTTAAAACATATAAGTTTTTACATCTAGCTGTAAATATTTTACTTCCCGGGGTTAGTTCTAAGCCTGACATTTTCCAATATAATACTAATGATTTATCTATATTTTTGTCATTTATTGCTATTGAGTAGTTAACACTTATTATAAATTTAAATTTTTGGTATATGAGGTTATCTTTTACTGCACTTATTATACTTTTTTCTATAGGTTGTATGATCCTATCATCTGCTAACTATATTTCTATGGGTGTATCTATTCCTTCTCTAAAACATGCTTTTAATAATATTTCCGTTCATCCTAAATGTACATATTTAATTGGAAATGTACATATTTAATTGGATTTTTAGCCTAAATATCTTGTATTTCTTTATTTATTATTCGCTTGTTTATTATTGGTATTTTAGCATTTCCTTTGGTATATTTGCAATCTATGATATGCTCCCTTTGACTTACTACATAATATTCTTCTTTTTGTCATTTAAACCAGTTTCTTATTGTTGATATTTCGAATATTTTTGCTATGCTTAAATCTAATTATTTTCCTTTTATTTGTTCAAATATATTATTATCAAATATTATTTTTTGTTCTGCCGATTCTTCAGCTTGATATTTTTCTTTAGTTATTATTTGTATATCTGTTTCACTCATTTATATAGTGTTCATTATCTGATTCTGTTAATGAATTATTTTCCATTTCATCTATTTCGTTATCTGATAATTCATATATGCTATCTTCACTTTCTAATTCATAATCTACGTATTCTATTTGTGTATATCTTTCATTGTCTATTATTATTTCTGAAATTTGTTTTTTCTTTGGATCTTTAGGTAATTTACAATCTCTAGCTATATGTCCTAATTTTCCACAATTATAACAAGTACATTCCGTTAGTTTTCTTTTTGGTCTATATAGTCTTTTGGTTTTGTAGTTTTTTACATTGTATCTTCTTCTTGGTTTTTTATATTTATATTTTGATCTGTATTTTTTATTATACTTCTTTCTATTTTTATAATATCTATCTGTACAACCAAATTGAGGTGCTGTTTTATTTTTGCAACATGCCAAGTTTTTTACTAATATTTTTTCCATTTTTATTTCTTCTTTCTTTATGTTTTTCACATAGTACCCATAAACCATCTGTCATGACCCAAAAATGGCTGTGATGGCACTCGTCGTATCCCACCAAGACAAGTCAGCCTAAAACCCAATCATTTCTATAAAGTGCAGAAATAAAAGCAAAGTTTAATAACAATTACTATTACGAAAACAAGTCAACATAATTCAATCCCCAAAACCTGGTTGTCACGTGCACAAGCCTCTAATGTAAATACTAGAATTGAAATAAAATACGCAAGTCTCAAATGACGTTGTCTTTCAAGTAAAAACAAAATTATAAACAGGAGTAAGAAGGTTCGTTGAGATGACAAACAACTACCTCTCAGATCACCACAAAAAGCCTCAGAAACGAATAGAATGGAAGGTATCACAAAGATCCGAGCTCGTACCCTACAAAAGATTGTAGAAGCAAGGGGTGAGTACCAAACCACACGGTACTCAACAAGTAAACCTCTAAACACAAGCTAAGGGTACAGAATACAGATACTCCTTACACTCCATCCTAACCTCCATAACTACAACCTGCATAAAACCTGTCCAACCTAACAATTCACAGTTTACAAAGCATACAACTCAGCAACAACACTCTAACAGATCATATATTCTCAATAACAACTCAATATTAATCAATAACAAGTTTCACAGAAAGGCACTCACAAGAACAACAACACACAAGATCAAATTCATCAATAATAAAAATGTGCAATGCAATGAAATGCAATGTCAAGTATAGTGATGCTGTAACACCCCATATCCGAAAATAGAGATTTCAGATTTCTGGTGTTACAGGTGGCACTCACGGACACCATCCACGGACCGTAGATGGACTCACGGTCCGTCCTGCAAGTTCGTGGTTCATGACAGAAAACTTCCCCAGAACTCAGTCAGAAAATTTGGCTAAGTCCCGACTCACGGACAGACCCACGGTCCGTGGTCTGTGTCCGTGGATCGAGACTTCCCTTACCAGCCTCTGACACAAACTATGGTCGACCAGCACGGACCGTCATTCGATCCACGGTTTGTAGGTCTGACCGTAGATGAGGTTAGCAGCTAGTTAGATGAAAAATATTGATGGGTCAACTTCAGATGGTAATAACTTCTAGCATAAAACGAATTATGTATCCCATGACCTATGGTTAGATAGATAATTGAATTATCTTTCCAACGCCACCAAGTTTGCTAAATTCTGACCTCTGAGTAAAATGTTATGCCCGTTTTAGTGAAGCCCTGTCGGGCAGACTCGACCTACGGACCCAATCGACGGACCGTCGATTGATTGAAGGACCGTCAGTCCCGTCCATCAGTCACTCCGACAGCAGCTAACTCAGGGGTCTTTTGGTCTTTTCCTATTTCATTTAACCCCTAAGATACGTCGTTTAGACCCTAAATCATGTGGTTTTAATCAGTTTAAGCCTAGAAACATAATTAGAACTTACCTTAGTCAAAATCATTAATCAAAACTTACAAAAATTAGAATCAAGAAGGAGAAAAAAGGTCAAGAACCCTAGTTCAAGAACACAGCGAGGTTTCTTCAGTTCCACCCCTGAAATTGAAAGATTTCTCCATGTAATTCGTCACCAGGTATGTGGGATTTCACTAGTGGGTTCCTTTCGCCCATTAGATCCCTAGAATTCAGTCAGATTCTTGATTCCATGATTATGAACAGACCTAGGGTTTCTAGAATTATAGCAGATCATCATGAATTAGTTATTTAAATGTTCCAAATCATATGATCGGTTTTAGTCTTTAGTTTCAGTTTTGCTAGACCTAGTTGGGGCATGTCCCAACATCTCTAGTCAGTTTAGAGGCTTATTTCAGATATAGTTAGATTCAGCTTAGTATTTTGAGTTTGATATTTCTTTTGTATTAAACTCTCAGATTTGATATATTCAGTTATAGTATATGGGTATTCCGCATCTTTTCAGATTTATTTATGAATTAGCTTCCTTATCAGTGTATTTTCTTTAGTATGCTCATGATCATGCTAGCAGGGTTAGCTTGGGATCACTTGTGGTCCTAGGTCCCGTGTCCGCGTCTCAGGGGTAGCTTGGGGCGTGACAAACTTGGTATCAGAGCATTAGGTTTAAAAGTCCTAGGATGTCTGAAAAGCCGCACTAAGTAGAGTCCTTTTCATGGGTGTGAAGTGCACCATATCTAATGAGAGGGAGGCTATAAAGTTATTTTAGGAAAACTTTATTTTCTTGTTACTCTTATCGTGCGTAAGGTAATATCTAATTCCATTCTAACTCGACGTTCTAAGTTTCAGTGATCATGCCTCCTCGTAGAGCTTATGCCAGGAATGGAAACGCAGCTCCTCCAGTTCCAAATCAGGAAGTCTCAAATACTGAATTCAAGAATGCCATTCAAATGTTGGCTCAGAGTGTCGCTAACCAGAACAGTTAGCGGGTTCAAGCTCCTGTGAATGCAAATGGTAGATCAGCAANAATGAGAGGGAGGCTATAAAGTTATTTTAGGAAAACTTTATTTTCTTGTTACTCTTATCGTGCGTAAGGTAATATCTAATTCCATTCTAACTCGACGTTCTAAGTTTCAGTGATCATGCCTCCTCGTAGAGCTTATGCCAGGAATGGAAACGCAGCTCCTCCAGTTCCAAATCAGGAAGTCTCAAATACTGAATTCAAGAATGTCATTCAAATGTTGGCTCAGAGTGTCGCTAACCAGAACAATCAGTGGGTTCAAGCTCCTGTGAATGCAAATGGTAGATCAGCAACAGTAAGGGTCCGTGACTTTGTTTGGATGAATCCGACTGATTTCTTAGGATCACAGACTGGTGAAGATCCCCAGAATTTCTTGGATGAGACCCAGAAGATCTTTGAGGTAATGCAGGTCACTGGGAATGATCGGGTTGAGTTAGCATCTTACCAACTTAAGGATGTGGCTCATATCTGGTATACTCAGTGGAAGGAGAACAGGGGTGCAGATGCCACTCCTATTACTTGGGACTGTTTTAGGGAAACTTTTCTGGACAGGTTTTTCCCCATAGAGTCGAGAGAAGCAAGGGCCCAAGAATTTATGAACTTGAGGCAGGGTAACATGACTGTCCAAAAGTATGGGCTCAAGTTTAACCAACTCTCCAGGTATGCTCCTCACATGGTTACTGATTCCAGGGCACAGATGAAAGTTTCTATATAGAGTGTTAGACTTAGTGAAGACAGAGTGCATGAATGCTATGTTGTTAGGAGACATGAACATCTCTAGGCTCATGACTCATGCTCAGCAGGTTGAGGGTGATAAGCTTAGGGAACAGGCTAAGGAGACTAAGAAAGCAAGAACAGGTAACTATGAGTATTCCCAACAGAAATCGGGTGGTGGAAATCGCTCACAGTTTCAGCAGAAGTCTTTGACTCCAGCACCTTCATCAGCTAGTGTTCCATCCCCCAGGTTCCGTAATGATAAAAAAGGTAGGGTGTCAAGCTCTAAGTCTCAAGGTAGTGTTTCAGGCACCAAAACCTACCTAACTTGCCCGAAATGTATTAAGAACCATCAGGGCGAGTGCCTTATAGGTAAGGAAGGATGCTTTGGGTGTGGTCAGTCTGGTCATAGATTGAAGGATTGTCCTTCAAGACAAGGTCAAGGAAAAAATAATGGTAGAGCTCAGTCTACAGCTTCAGCAGCACCAGCAGGTCGCCCGACTCAGCAGGGTAACTCTTCTGGTACTAGTGGCGGACAGCGCCAAAACAGGCTTTATGCTCTTCAGGCTCGTCAAGATCAAGAAGATTCTCCTGATGTAGTCACTGGTACGTTATGAGTCTTTGATCTTGATGTTTATGCATTGTTAGATCCAGGGGCTACTTTGTCTTTTGTAACTCCTTATATAGCAGTCCAATTCAGTGTTAGCCTAGAAACCCTTTTGAGAACCTTTCTCAGTCTCTACTCTAGTCGGTGACCCAATTATAGCTAGACGGGTATACAGAAATTACCCTGTTACAGTCTCTCAGAAAGTCACCTCAGCAGATCTTGTAGAGTTAGAAATGGTAGACTTCGATGTCATTCTAGGTATGGATTGGTTACATTCCTGTTATGCCTCAGTTGATTGTAGAACTAGGATTGTTCGTTTTCAGTTTCCAGACGAACCAATTCTAGAATGGAAGGGTAGTAGCTTAGCGCCTATGGGTCGATTTATTTCTTACCTTGAGGCCAGAAAGATGATCTCTAAAGGTTATCTCTATCATCTAGTTCGGGTTAATGATTCTAGTTCCGAAACCCCAACTCTTGAGTCCGTTCCAGTGGTTAATAAGTTTCCAGAAGTGTTCCCAGAAGATCTTCCTAGAGTTCCTCCCGAAAGGGAAATAGACTTTGGAATTGATCTCCTTCCAGATACCCAACCTATCTTTATCCCTCCTTACAGAATGGCTCCAGCTGAGCTTAAGGAATTGAAAGAGCAGTTGAAAGACCTTCTAGATAAGGGCTTCATCAGACCTAGTATTTAGCCATGGGGTGCACCAGTGTTGTTCGTGAAGAAGAAAGATGGTTCTCTCAGAATGTGCATTGACTATAGGCAGTTGAACAAGGTCACAATCAAGAATAAGTATCCCATCCCCAGGATTGATGACTTGTTTGACCAACTTCAGGGTGCTAGTCATTTCTCAAAGATAGACCTCAGATCAGGTTATCATCAGCTTAGAGTCAGAGATAGTGACATTCCGAAGACAGCCTTCAGAACTCGGTATGGTCATTATGAATTTGTAGTTATGTCATTTGGACTAACCAATGCTCCTGCAGCTTTCATGGATTTGATGAACAGAGTGTTCAAGCAGTACTTGGACTTGTTCGTTATCGTCTTTATTGATGATATCCTCATTTACTCTAGGAATGAGGAAGAACATGCAAGTCATTTGAGAGTTGTTCTGCAAACTCTCAAAGATCACCAGTTATTTGCAAAGTTTAACAAGTGCGAGTTTTGGTTACAATCAATTGCCTTCCTTGGGCATATTGTGTCTAGTGAAGGAATTCGAGTAGATTCCCAGAAGATAGAAGCAGTGAAACAATGGCCCAGACCTACCTCTGCTACAGGTATCAGAAGTTTCTTGGGTCTAGCGGGCTATTACAGACGGTTTGTGGAAGGATTTTCATCCATAGCCTCTCCATTGACTAAGTTAACTCAGAAAAAGGTTAAGTTCCAATGGTCAGATGATTGTGAGAAAAGCTTTGCAGAACTGAAAACTAGGTTGATTACAACTCCTGTCTTGACTCTACCAGAGGATTCAGATGGTTATGTGATCTATTGTGATGCATCCAGAGTCGGCCTAGGTTGTGTGTTGATGCAGCGAGGTAAGGTTAGAGCTTATGCTTCTAGACAGCTTAAGGTACATGATAAGAATTATCCAACTTATGACCTCGAGCTAGCAGCAGTGGTGTTTGCACTTAAGATTTGGAGACATTACTTGTATGGCGTTCACGCAGATATGTTCACAGACCATAAGAGCCTTAAGTATGTGTTCACCCAGAAAGAGTTGAATCTTCGCCAGAGAAGGTGGCTTGAGTTCCTCAAAGATTATGATATGAGCGTGCATTACCATCCGGGTAAGGCGAATGTAGTAGCAGATGCCCTTAGCAGACTATCCATGGGTAGTGTAGCACATGTTGAAGAAGAAAGGAGAGAGCTAGCAAAGGATGTTCACAGACTTGCTCGCCTAGGAGTTCGTCTTATGAGCATATCAGATAGTGGTGTAACGGTTCAGAATGGGGCAGAATCTTCTTTGGTAGTAGAGGCTAAGGAAAAACAAGACAGTGATCCAATCTTGCTTGAACTTAAGGGTGCAGTCCACAATCAGAGAGTGGAGGTTTTCTCCCAAGGGGGAGATGGTGTACTTCGCTATCAAGGTAGATTATGTGTTCCTGATCTGGGTGAATTGAGACAGCATATTCTCGCAGAAGCCCACAATTCCAGATTTTCTATTCATCCAGGCACCACTAAGATGTACCGTGATCTGCGGGAAGTCTATTGGTGGACTGGTATGAAAAGAGATATAGAAGACTTTGTGGCTAAGTGCCCCAATTGCCAGCAAGTAAAGGTAGAACATCAGAAACCAGGGGGTATGACTCAAGGGATTGACATTCCTACTTGGAAGTGGGAAGTGATCAACATGGACTTCATCACAGGTTTACCTCGTACTCGCAGACAACATGACTCCATTTGGGTGATTGTTGATAGGGTTACTAAGTCTTCTCGCTTTTTGGCGGTCAAGACTACAGATTCGGCTGAGGATTACGCTAAGCTTTACATTAATGAGATTGTGAGGTTGCATGGGGTTCCTTTGTCTATCATCTCAAATAGAGGTCCTCAGTTTACCTCTCATTTCTGGAAGTCATTTCAGAAGGGTCTTGGTACTCAGGTTAACCTTAGCACAACATTTCATCCACAGACGGATGGTCAGGCAGAGCGTACCATTCAGACCTTAGAGGATATGTTGAGAGCTTGTGTGATCGACTTCAAGGGTAGTTGGGACGATCACCTTTCTCTTATTGAGTTGGCCTACAACAATAGTTACCATTCCAGCATTCAGATGGCCCCTTATGAGGCATTGTATGGGCGTAGATGTAGATCTCCAGTTGGTTGGTTTGAAGTAGGTGAAGCAGCCTTGATAGGACCAGATTCAGTCCTTGATGCTATGGAGAAAGTGCAACTCATTAGAGATAGACTCAAGACTGCTCAGAGTCGCCGAAAGTCTTATGCAGATGTGAGAAGAAGGGAACTAGAGTTCCAAGTTGATGATTGGGTTTTCTTGAAAGTGTCACCTATGAAAGGGGTGATGAGATTTGGCAAGAAAGGGAAGCTCAGTCCCAGATATGTAGGCCCTTACCGGATCTTGAAAAGGATTGGTAAAGTGGCTTATGAGTTAGAGTTGCCAGCAGACTTAACAGCAGTGCATCCAGTCTTTCACATTTCTCTTTTGAAGAAGTGTGTGGGTGATCCAGGATCCATAGTGCCATTAGAGAGTGTGGCCCTAAAAGATAGCCTTTCATATGAGGATGTACCAGTTGAGATTCTCGATCGTCAGGTTAGAAGGTTGAGAAACAAAGAAGTCGCTTCAGTCAAGGTTTTGTGGAGGAGTCAGTCCATAGAGGGAGCTACTTGGGAAGCAGAAGAAGACATGAAGTCCAAGTATCCTCACCTCTTTCCTTCCGATTCCATTCCAGCTTGAGGTAATAGTTCCTCTTCAGTTTTTCAGTCATTCATGTGAAAATTTAGTCTTAGAATCATGTTCCTTCAGTTTGTACTTGCATTTTCAGCGTATTTGCATGTTCTTGGAACTAAGTTCAGTTAGAAATTCAGTTCTCAGTGTTTAGTGGTAGTGATTGTACCCATCTCCCTCTATTTCAGCTAGATTAGTCTTCATTCGAGGACGAATGGTCCCAAGGGCGAGATAATGTAACACCCGTATCCGAAAATAGAGATTTCAGATTTCTGGTGTTACAGGTGGCACTCACGGACACCATCCATGGACCGTAGATAGACTAACGGTCTGTCCTGCAGGTCTGTGGTTCGTGACAGAAAACTTCCCCAGAACTCAGTCAGAAAATTTGGCTAAGTCCCGACTCACGGACAGACCCACGGTCCGTAGATCAGACCACGGTCCGTGGTCTGTGTCCGTGGATCGAGACTTCCCTTACCAGCCTCTGACACAAACTATGGTCGACCAGCATGGACCGTTATTTGATCCACGGTCCGTAGGTCTGACCGTAGATGAGGTTAGCAGCTAGTTAGATGAAAAATATTGATGGGTCAACTTCAGATGGTAATAACTTTTAGCAAATAATGAATTATGTGTCCCATAATGGTTATATAGATAATTGAATTATTTTTCCAACGCCACCGAGTTTGCTAAATTCCGACCTCCGAGTAAAAAGTTATACCCGTTTTAGTGAAGCCCTGTCGGGCAGACTCGACCTACGGACCTAATCGACGAACCGTTGATTGATTGAAGGACCGTCAGTCACTCTGACAGTAGCTAACTCAGGGGTCTTTTGGTCTTTTCCTATTTCATTTAACCCCTAAGATACATCGTTTAGACCCTAAATCATGAGGTTTTAATCAGTTTAAGCCTAGAAACATAATTAGAACTTACCTTAGTCAAAATCATTAATCAAAACTTAGAAAAATTAGAATCAAGAAGGAGAAAAAAGGTCAAGAATCCTAGTTCAAGAACGCAGCGAGGTTTCTTCAGTTCCAGTCCCGAAATCGAAAGTTTTCTCCGTGGAATTCGTCACCAGGTATGTGTTATTTCACTAGTGGGTTCCTTTCGCCCATTAGATCCCTAGAATTCAGTCAGATTCTTGATTCCATGATTATGAACAGACCTAGGGTTTCTAGAATTATAGCAGATCATCATAAATTAGTTATTTAAATGTTCCAAATCATATGATCATGTTATTACTCAGTTTATCGCATGAATTTCAGAACCCTAGCTATGTATTTCTTTAGTTCTTGAATTACACATGCTAGGTTAGATATTTCAGTATTCAGTTTTACATGCCTCAGTTTATGAATGCATCATTATCAGATTAATTGTTGTATTCTCAGTTTGCATGTTCAGTTTCAAGCTTTCCAGTATTTACAGAAATTCAGTCATAACCAGTTAACTATTTAATCCATTGGGAGTAGCATAATACCGAGTTGGACTAGGGTTTAGCGTACCCATATATTCCCAGAATTACGAGCCACGTAGGTGTAAGTCCCCTCTGTGGGCAACATCAGTTTAGTGATTATGCCAGCATGCCTCTATACCTCTGGCAGGGTATATTGGGTCCTCTCGATGGGGCGTATACATCGGACTCCACATTTAGCTCATGTGGTTTTATGTCGGTTATTAGTAGCTCCCACAGTTCAGTCAGATTCTATTGCATTGACCATTTATCAGTATATTCAGTATTTAGTCTCAGCATGTAAAAAATTGGTCATTGCATTCAGTTAGCTCAGCATTCAGTATCTATATCATGTTCAGATTATTTCATTGCTTTATTGCTTTGTTCAGTTATATGTTATTTCAGCTTTACTCTATCCTGCATGCTCAGTACCTTTCAAGTACTGACGCATACGTGCGCTACATCTTCTCGTGATGTAGGTTTAGGTTCTAAGTATCCAGATCACGCTTAGATCGGTTCCCAGTCTTCAGTTCAGTAGCACCAGTGGTGAATCCTCATTCTTCGAGGACTGGTGACATGTTTATCTTTATTGGTTTTAGTCTTTAGTTTCAGTTTTGCTAGACCTAGTTAGGGCATGTCCAAACATCTCTAGTCAGTCTAGAGGCTTATTTCAGACATAGTTAGATTCAGCTTAGTATTTTGAGTTTGATATTTCTTTTTTATTAAACTCTCAGATTTGATATATTCAGTTATAGTATATATGGGTATTCCCCATCTTTTCAGATTTATTTATGAATTAGCTTCCGCATCAGTTTATTTTCTTTAGTATGCTCACGAACATGCCAGCAGGGTTAGCTTGGGATCACTTGTGGTCCTAGGTCCCGTGTCCGCGTCTCGGGGGTAGCTTGGGGCGTGACAGATACATGTCTGAGCTAATGATACACACCCGCTGTCTCTCAGTCTGGGACCCATGGGGACATATCTGTCCGTGCATCCATCGCGGCGCGCGATACGTCCCTCGAAATATAATATTCATCGCGGCGCGCGACACGTCCCTCAAAATGGTACATTCTTTTTAATTTCTTATTCTTTCTCAATGCACATAACACTTGTCACAACCATGTCTCAGAACAATGCAAATGACATGTTCACACAAATAATTAAGAGATGACCATTTTCATAACGTTGCACAATTCACAACAACATAATCATGATACAACTTCAACAATGATTCAGCAAGTCTTTCAAACAATTCTCAACACATCACACAAACAATTGATCACATTACTCCCAAACATATACCACAAGGAAATACACGAATTCCATACGCTTAACAAGGGTTTAGAAATCCACTTGCCTCAATCGATCAAGAATTCACTCCAGGACTTGAGCCTTTCGTTGGGCTTCCAAATCAATGCAATCTATTCTAGTACATAGTCACAATAAGATTTGGAAACTAACAACTTCCATATTNACTTGCCTCAATCGATCAAGAATTCACTCCAGGACTTGAGCCTTCCCTTTTCGTTGGGCTTCCAAATCAATGGAATCTATTCTAGTACATAGTCACAATAAGATTTGGAAACTAACAACTTCCATATTACTATAGGTTTAGCCTAGACCCATACGATCACCCAAATCTATAATCAAGTTCCTAAGTTTTAAGCTTAGGGTTAAGTTTCAACTTTTTTTCAATATCATTAAAGTTAGTCAGACAATTTTTCCAAGACCCACGTTGAACAACTACCAATTTCCATTCACCTTATCCTTCCATTTATGACAAATATTTTGTCTTTTCTCTTTTTCAATGTTTAGCAATACACATCAAATTATCTATAATCAAATCACCCAACCAATATATTAAAAATTGATTCATAATAAGATAATAAAAATAAACTTACAATCGGTACCGCACAACTCAATCAACTTACAGTGACATACTGCATACGCCATTCTTAATTCCTAATGATTAATTAAAAAAAAGAATCATTGCCCAATCATCACTCCATTAATACCAATCCATAATTGGTAAAGAATTAAGGGTAAAACAAAATAATACACTGCACCTTTCTAATCTACAAACTTACGAAGCAAATCATCCCTTTCCTACCTAATATAATATTATTTCCACACATATACATATGTAGAAATTAATAAAGAGCATGTAGAGCACTTGACGCAGTACCTGAAGCAGATCGAGAGTCGCGATGCCGAAACCCTTCGCCCTTTTCTTCTTTTCCTTTTTCAGTTATGACCAAAATATTAAACCCCAAATAATTTAATTCATTTTAACCCATGGTCAAGTGGTATAGAGTCTTTAATAAATGATCACTTTAACCCACTAACTATCGATTAATTAACTTAAGTTAAACGAATAGTTCAAAATTTCTAAAAATGACCTTCCGGGTCATCACATTATCCACCACTAAAAATCATGTTCGTCCTCGAACATAAGGTGAAAGAAAATACCTGAAGCTTCAAAAAGCTGAGGATATCTAGCACGCATGTCAGACTCTGTCTCCCAAGTTGCCTCTCCCACTGATCGGTACTTTCATTGCACCTTCACTGAAGCAATCTCCTTGGTCCGAAGCTTTCAAACCTGCCTGTCCAATATAGCTATAGGTTCCTCCTCAAATGTCAAGTCTGGACCCAACTCCACTGAATCGAGTGAAAGCACATGTGACTCATCTGGAATATACTTTCGAAGCATAGAGACATGGAAAACAGGATGAACTGCCGACAAACTAGGTGGTAAGGCCAACTTATAGGCCACCTCTCCCACTCGACTCAAAATCTCAAAAGGTCCAATGAATCTAGGGCTAAGCTTGCCCTTCTTGCCAAACCGCATCACACCCTTCATAGGTGACACTCTAAGCCAAACATGATCGCCCTCCATAAACACTAAGGCTCTAACTCTCCGGTCTGCATAACTCTTCTGTTGACTCTGGGCTGTCAACATTCTATATTGAATCATACGGACTTGCTCTATAGCATCTCTAAGCAAGTCAGTATCCAAAGAGTCCATCTCTGTCGAATCAAACCAACCGATTGGAGACCTACATCGTCTGCCATACAACGCCTCAAATGGGGCCATCTGAATACTAGAGTGATAACTGTTATTGTAGGCAAACTCTGCTAAGGGTAAATGTCGATCCTATCTAGTACCAAAATTGATCACACATGCTCGGAGCATGTCCTCCAACACCTGAATCATCCGCTCGGACTGACCATCTGTCTGAGGGTGAAATGTTGTACTCATATCTAGCTGAGTACCCAAACCATGTTGTAATGCCTTCCAGAAGTGAGAAGTAAATAGTGAACCTCGATATGATATAATCGAAATAGGAACCCCATGTAGTTGCACAATCTGACTTATATATAGCTCGACTAACTTCTCTGCCGTATACTTCACCCGAACTGGAATTTAGTGGGCAGACTTAGTCAGCCTGTCAACTACAACCCAAATGGAGTCATAACCACCCACTGTGGTAGGCAAACCTACAACAAAGTCCATAGTGATCCGCTCCCACTTCCAAGTAGGAATAGGCATCCTCTAAGATACATCCCCGGGACGCTGGTGCTCACACTTGACCTATTGGCAAGTCAAACACCTAGAAACAAAGTCTGAAATATCTCTCTTCATCCCACACCACCAGTAATGCTGACTCAGATCATGATACATCTTCGCTGCTCCTGAATGGATAGAATATCGGGAACAATGGGCCTCTTCAAGAATCATTCTAGTCAACTCGCCCGTCTTAGGCACACAAATCCTGCCTCCGATCCTCAAGACACCATCAGAATCAAGGACAGCCTCCTTGGCTTCCCCTCTCAATACTCCATCTCGAATGAGACATAACTTTTCATTATCAAACTGGTGCGCACGGATCTGCTCGACTAAAGAAGACTAAGCCTCAATAAAAGCAATCATCCCATCACTCTCCTCTGAGATCTGCTACCGGACAAGTCTGTTATCTAACATCTGAACATCTCTAGCCAATGGTCTCTCCTCAATACTAAGTGCTGCAAAACTCCCCATGCTAGAAGTCCTCCTACTCAAAGCATCGGCCACAACATTGGCCTTCCCCGGATGATATAAAATGGTTACATCATAGTCCTTTAGCAACTCAAGCCATCTACATTGCCTTAAGTTCAGATCTCTCTGACTGAAGATAAACTGAAGACTCCGATGATCAGTGAAGATCTCACAATGCACCCCATACAAATAATGACGCCATAACTTAAGTACAAATACCACAGCCGCCAACTCTAAATCATGAGTAGGGTAGTTCTTCTCATGGGTCTTCAATTGCCTGGAAGCATAAGCAATCACCTTCCCTTTCTGCATTAATACACCACCCAAATCGACTGCTGACGCATCATAATACACAGTAAAGTCTACGCCCTCCTCAGGTAGAGTCAACACAGGAGCCGAAGTCAGCAAAGTCTTGAGCTTTTGAAAACTCTCCTCACACTCATCAGACCACTGAAAACCCACACCCTGTCGAGTCAATCTAGTAAATGGAGCTACAATAGTGGAGAAACTCTGAACAAATCATCGGTAATAACCTGCCAATCCCACAAAACTCTGAATCTCGGTAGGAGAAGTAGGTCGCGTCCAGCCTCTAACTGCCTCAATCTTGGCCGGATCTACTCTAATACCCTCCTTGGACACCACGTGTCCCAAGAATGCCACATAATTAAGCTAGAACTCACACTTTGAGAACTTGGAATACAACCTCTTTTCACTCAATCTCTGAAGTACAATTCTCAAGTGTCGGACATGGTCATCCTCAGTCCTGGAGTAAACCAAAATGTCATCGATGAAGACAATCACAAAAGAATCAATGTTTGGTCGAAATACCCCGTTCATCATCTCCATAAAAGCTGCAGGGGCATTACTCAACCCAAAGGACATCACTAAGAACTCATAATGCCCATACCGAGTCCGAAAAGCTGTCTTAGGGATATCTGATGCCCTAATCTTCAACTGATGATACCCAGACCTCAAATCAATCTTGGAGAACAAAGATGCCCCCTGTAGCTGATCAAATAAGTCATCAATACGCGGAAAAGGATACTTATTTTCACAGTTACCTTGTTTAACTGTCTGTAATCAATACACATCCTCACAGTCTCATTCTTTTTCTTCACAAACAACATAGGGGCACCCCAAGGTGACACACTAGGGCAAATAAACCCCTTACTCAATAAATCCTGCAACTGATCCTTCAACTCTTTCAACTCTGCTGGAGCCATACGGTAGGGAGGAATAGAAATGGGCTTAGTGCCCGGCTCCAAATTAATAGCAAAATCAATATCCCTATCTGGAGGAACACTTGGAAGATCAGAAGGGAATACATTGAGAAACTCCTGAACCACGGGAACAGAATCCATGGAACGTGGTTTAACACTAGTGTCCCAAATAAAAGCTAAGTAAGACAAACACCCTCTCTCCACCAATCTCTAAGCACGGATAAAGGAAATGACTTTGCTAGGATAAGAGCCATTAGCACCCTTCCACTCAACCCTCGGAACACCAGGCATTGCTAAAGTCACAGTCTTAGCATTACAATCAAGGACAACATAATAAGGAGAAAGCCAATTCATACCTATGATAACATCAAAGTCTACCATCCCCAGAATAATTAAATATACCTAAGTGTCATACCCCGCTAGAGAAACAAGACAAGATCGATACACTCGATCCACCACTAAGGGCTCACCTACGGGTGTAGAAACACGAATAGGTACAGTTATGCTATCACATATCATATCAAATTCAGCAGCAAAATAGGTGGACATCTAAGAGAATATAGACCATGGATCAAACAATACAGAAGCAGATCGATGGCATACTGGGATGATACCTATAATAACAATATCAGAAATCTCCGCTTCGGGTCTCCCCGAGAAAGCATAACAGTGGCCCCCTTGGCCACCTCCAACCTGGGTGGTAACTCTACCCCCACTCTGCTGAGCTGCAGAACCACTACTAGAAGCTGTACCGCCTCTACCTGACTGAAATCTGCCTTGACCTCTACCCTATGGTACCGGTGGTCTAGCCTGAAATGAAGAATTAGGTTGGGACCCTCCACGACCCCTCTGGGAAGTACACTGTCGCATCAGGTGATCGGGATCTCCACAAGAAAAGGAAAATCTCTGTCCCGAGAACCGCTGTGCGGACCCTGAAAACCCACTATAATTGCCTCGCCCCATAGGTCGCTGCTGTGAACCGTGACCCACGCTATAAGAACCCCGAGGTATCTGACCACCCTTGGATGTTGGCATAGATGCATGAACGGGTCCTCGTTGCTGAAAGGAACCACTCCCTCTGTGTGATCCCCTGCCTCCAGATGAGGCACCATGAAATTGACCTGTTGTACGGACCCTCTTAGGGTCCCCAAACTTTTCCCTCTCCATCAATTCTGCCTCTTTAGCGGCGCTCACAATGGACTGGAAAGAAGCCCCCTCTCTAGATGCTCTAAACACATCCGATCTGATGGAGAAAGTCAGCCCCCTCACGAATCTACGAATCCTTTCCGTCTCGTCTGGAATATTGGCCAAAGCATGCCCAGACAACTGGCAAAATCGGGCCTCATACTCTGTAACTGATAAATTGTCCTGTCTCATATTTTCAAACCTCAAACGACTCTCCTCTCTCACGCTCCGAGGGATAAAGCGGTCATGGAAGGCACTGGAAAACCTCTCCCAAGTCACTGGAGGAGATCCAACTGGCAAAGTGCCCGAATAAGTTCTGCACCACTCTCTCGCTGCCCACGAAGTTGGATTGTAGCATATCGAACCCCATGTGACTCAGCTAATCCAACAACCTCTAGCAACTGTCGGCATGTAGTCAAAAACTCATGAGCGTCCTCACTCTTCCCACCCTGAAACTGAGGTGGGTCCATCTTTCGAAATTTCTCATACCTACGTTGCTCATCCTCTGTTAGAACAACCAATGGTGCACCCTGACCCCCAATTGCTGGTGCAAGATCATTCTCAACCATGGGATCCTTTGGTGGCTGCCCCACCGCATCTTGCATAACTGGAGCTTCCTACAGCTCTTGGGTCTGAGTCCCGTCTCTAGTCTGAGAGTCTTGTGGTGTGGCGGCTGCAACACCACCCTGAGTAAAGCTCTCAAGCACACTTAACACCCTCAATAATGTATCCTAAAGCAAAGGTGTGACTGCAGGCTCTGGAGGAACCCGGTCCTCTCTGTCATCAATCTGAGGCTCAGGAGAGGCCTCTCTAGTACGACCTCTCACTGGTGCTGCTCTACGGCCACGACCTTTGGCTAGTGTCATTCCACGAGCACGACCTCTAGCTCGGGCTCTACCCCTACCCCTAGCTGGGTGCCTCAACAACTACCTCGGGAAGTGCCTCCCCTCTACCACCAGTAACAGTCGCTCTAGTCCTCGTCATCTGTCAAAAGAGCAAAAGAGCATACAATAGCTCAGTACTAAAGAAGGCAACCACTCACAATGAGAAAGAATGAGCAAAAACGAAGTTTCCTAATAGTCTTTATAGCCTCTCAGAGATAAGTACAGACGTCTCCGTACCAATCCTTGAGACGCTATGTAGACTCGGCTTATATCCACGTGAGACCTATGAACCTAGGGCTCTGATACCATTTTGTCACGACCAAAAAATGGATGTGATGGCACTTGTCGTATCCCACCAAGACAAGTCAGCCTAAAACCCAATCATTTTTATAAAATGCGAAAATAAAGCAAAGTTCGATAACAATTACTATTACGAAAACAAGTCAACTTAATTAAATCCCCAAAACCTGGTTGTCACGTGCACAAGCCTCTAATGTAAATACTAGAATTGAAATAAAATACGCAAGTCTCAAATAACGTTGTCTTTCAAGTAAAAACAAAATTATAAACAGGGGTAAGAAGGTTCGCTGAGATGACAAACAATTACCTCTCAGATCTCCACAGAAAGCCTCAGAAATGAATAGAATGGAAGGTATCACAAAGATCTGGGCTCGTTACCTACAAAAGATTGTAGAAGCAAGGGGTGAGTACCAAACCACACGTTACTCAACAAGCAAACCTCTAAACACAAGCTAAGGGTACAAAATACGGATACTCCTTACACCCCATCCTAACCTCCATAACTACAACCTGCATAAAACCAGCCCAACCTAACAATTCACAGTTTACAAAGCATACAACTCAATAACAACACTCTAACAGATCATATATTCTCAATAACAACTCAATATAAATCAATAACAAGCTTCACAGAAAGGCACTCACAAGATCAAGTTTATCAATAATAAAAATGTGCAATGCAATGAAATGCAATGTCAAGTATAGTGATGCATGTCTGACTTAATGATACAAACCCGATGTCTCTTAGTCCGGGACCCATGGGGGACATATCTGTCCCTAAATCCATCGCGGCGCACGATACATCCCTCGAAATATAATATTCGTTGCGGCGCGCGACACATCCCTCGAAATATTGTATCCATCGCGGCGCGTGATACGTCACTTGAAATGGTACATCTTCTTTAATTTCTTATTCTTTCTTAGTGCACCTAACACTTGTCACAACCATGTCTCAGAACAATGCAAATGACATGTTCACACAAATAATTAGGAGATAACCATTTTCATAACATTGCACAATTCACAACAACACAATCATGATACAACTTCAACAATGATTCAACAAGTCTTTCAAACAATTCTCAACACATCACACAAACAATTGATCACATTAATCCCAAACATATACCACAAGGAAATACACGAATTCCATACGCTTAACAAGGGTTTAGAAATCCACTTGCCTCAATCAATCAAGAATTCACTCCAGGACTTGAGCCTTCCCTTTTCGTTGAACTTCCAAATCAATGCAATCTATTCAAGTACATAGTCACAATAAGATTTGGAAACTGACAACATCCATATTACTATAGGTTTAGCCTAGACCCATACGATCACCCAAATCTATAATCAAGTTCCTATGTTTTAAGCTTAGGGTTAAGTTTCAACTCTTTTTCAATATCATTAAAGTTAGTCACACAATTTTTCAAAGACCCACGTTGAACAACTACCAATTTCCATTCACCTTATCCTTCCATTTCTGACAAATATTTTGTCTTTTCTCTTTTTCAATGTTTAGCAATACACATCAAATTATCTATAATCAAATCACCCAACCAATATATTAAAAATTGATTCATAATATGATAATAAAAATAAACTTACAATCGGTACCGCACAACTCAATCAACTTACAGTGACATACTGCATACACCATTCTTAATTCGTAATGATTAATTAAAAAAAGAATCATTGCCCAATCATCACTCCATTAATACCAATCCATAATTGGTAAAGAATTAAGGGTAAAACAAAATAATACACTGCACTTATCTAATCTACAAACTTACGAAGCAAATCATCCCTTTCCTACCTAATATAATATTATTTCCACACATATACATATGTAGAAATTAATAAAGAGCATGCAGAGCACTTGACGCAGTACCTTAAGCAGATCGAGACTCGCGATGCCGAAACCCTTCGCCCTTTTCTTCTTTTCCTTTTTCAGTTATGACCAAAATATTAAACCCCAAATAATTTAATTTATTTTAACCCATGGTCAAGTGGTATAGTGTCTTTAATAAATGATCACTTTAACCCACTAACTATCGATTAATTAACTTAAGTTAAACGAATAGTTCAAAATTTCCAAAAATGACGTTCCGGGTCATCACACCATCGTTGCAAGAATTTTATTCTAGCTCCTAAGGTGTCCGTTAATTCTGCTTCATTCCAACTTTTTATTATTTTTGAATTAAAAGGTTTTGGTAATTTTGTAAAATATAATTTTCTTATTTCTTTACTTTCTTCTGTGTTATATGTTCCTTTATAATAGTATTCTCTAAATGCACATGTATATTCATCTATGTAACACATATTACATATTGCTAATTTTGTCATTAGATTTCGATTTATGATTTTTTTCTTTATTTTGTTCTTCTACTTCTGTTGTCATACTACTAAATTCATTTCTTATAGCTACTTCATATTTATATAATATTTCTATAGTTGTAGTAGCTAATTCGCCATTAGATTTTTTATTACTTCTTAGAGTTTTTAAACTTTCATCTGATAAATTTTGTAGCCATAATTTTACTGTTTCTATAAGCATTCTTTCTGTATATCCTGATGTTTCTGTTATTATTATTTTGTTATCTATCAATTGTTTTGATATATATCCTATTCATAATTGGATTGTTTTATTATATCTGCTATACAATTTAAATCTAAAAAATCATGTCGTTCAGTTATTGGTTTAGGTGTCCATTTTTTATTTAATCTTTTATCCCATATAGTTTTTCTCTCTCATATTGTCCATAGTTTTCATTATAATATTTTGGATCAAAATATTTTGAGTTTTTTACTCTTGATGTGCTAGGCTTTTCATCCATGTCTACGTCTCCTATATTTAGTTCTAAATTCTTTGTATTATATATTTTTGCTAAATGTTCTGTATATGTTTCGCTTGTTTCCGAATGTTGTTCATCTAGATCATCATTATGTATTTCATCAACTCTTATTTCAGATAGATTATCTTGGTTATTTTCTTATTTTCCTTCTAATTCATCTTCTAATTGTAATTTTTCTTTAAATTTAATTATCTCATTTGCTAATTTTATTTTTTGTTCTTTTTCTTTTTGTTTCATTTCACACATTTCTTTTAACATTGCTAGTTTTTTTTCTAGTTCTATTATTTTAGTATTTTTTACTTCTTCTAATTGTTGTACTTCCTTTTTTGCTTGTTGTTTTATTTTTTCAATTTTCTTTTTTCTATATATTTCTTGATTTTCTTTTGCTATTCTTATCATAGCAGTGAAACTATCTTCTAGGTTTTACCGTTTCGTTTTCTAACATTAAACTTAGATTGTCACCTATTTTCTTATATCTTCTTCCTCGATTGGAAAATATTATCTTTATTTTTAATCCATCATAGTTTTCATATATTTTTTCATCTATTGCGTATTCTTCCTTATTCATTTATAGATTGTGTTGAAGTTTATATTCTAAGTTATTTATTTGTATTTCTAGATATGAAATGGTCTTTCTTTGTGCTATTATAGATTTGTGACAAATTCATGCAAATATATTACTGTTAAGTCTACTTTGTCTATGTTCTAATTCTTGTCTTTTTGCTATAATTTTTTCATTAAGTTTTTGTCTATATTCGTTATTCTCGTTATTCATTGTAATTTTAAATATTGAATATATTTATATTCTATTTTATATATATTATCTATTTATTGATTTAATTTTTCATTATCAGTTTTTGTGATATTAAGTTGTTTATATTCCGAATATAATTTGTTTAATTTTCTTCTTATTTTTCTTAACTTTGTACTAGTATGTTTCTTACCATGTTTCTTATTATTCATAGCTCTGATACCATTTTTCGGTGTGGAGTTGGTAATTGAGTAATTCATAGAAGTGGTAGTGTGGTAGGTGAGTAATTTATTTTGGAGATTTTATTATAATATTATTTTACTAAGTGTATTAATCTTGATATTTCTTTAATATTAGGTGCGAAATTCATGGTAAAATATAATAATATTAATTGTAATATTCTTTCGATAGTTGTTTTAATCTGAATATTTCATTAATATTATTTATGATATATTCTAGGTATAACATATTTTGGGTTCTTTAGTACATATATAAATTTTGTTCTATTAATTGTTCCAATAGTTTTATATCTTCCATAGATTCTGTCCAATATTGTTAATATTCGTAGTTCATTTTAGTTTGAATTTATTTCTTAATCGTACCATTCTATTCTTTTGTTGTCTAAATCATGTAGGTCTATTTTATACCATTGTTGGTTCAATATATCTTCTGATTCCTTATCATTAAATATTTCTTCCCATATGATTCTTTTTAATTCGATTATTTTTATATCTTTAAGTATATATAAGATTAAAGTTTCATAGTTTATTATCATTTAATCATGAACGTATGTAGTCATGTTCTTTATCATGCAGATATTTTATTTCAAATTATTCCTTCTTATCATATTCATAATTGATTAAATTCATATTAGATCATTATGAACTAGATTATATGTTTATTATGTTTTCCTGTCACTACTAGCATCGTACTTTAGCGGATTCAGAGCAATGGATAATAAGAAACATGGTAAGAAACATACGAGTAGAAAGTTAAGAAAAATAAGAAGAAAATTAAACAAATTATATCCGGAATATAGACAGCTCAATATCACAAAAACTGATTACAAAAAATTATATCAATTAATAGATAATATATCTAAAATGGAATATAAATATATTCAATATTTAAAGATACAATGAATAGCAAGAATAATGAATATAAAGAAAAACATACTGAAATAATTATAGCGAAAAGACAAGAATTAGAACATAGGCAAAATAGACTTAATAATAACATATTCGCAGGAATTTGTAAAAAATCTATAATAGCAGAGAGAAAAACTATTTTTTATCTAGAAATAAAAATAGAAAGTTTAGAATATAAACTTCAACACAATCTATAAATGAATAAAGAAGAATACACAATAGATGAAAAAACATATGAAAACTATGACGGATTAAAAATAAAGATAATATTTTCTAATCTAGGAAGAAGATATAAGAAAATAGGTGACAATATAAGTTTAATGTTAGAAAAAGAAACGGTAAAACTAGAAGATAGTTTAACTGATATGACAAGAATAACAAAAGAAAATGAAGAAATAGATAGAAAAACGGGAATAGAAAAAATAAAACAACAAGCAAAAAAGGAAGTACAACAATTAGAAGAAGTAAAAAATACTAAAATAATAGAACTAGAAAAAGAGTTGGCAATGCTAAAAGAGATGTATGAAATGAAACAAAAAGAAAAAGAACAAAAAACAAAATGAACAAATGAGATAATTAAATTTAAAGAAAAATTGCAACTAGAAGATGAATTAGAAGAAAAATAAGAAAATAACCAAGAAAATCTACCCGAAATAAGAGTTGACGAAATAAACGACGATGATCTAGAACAACATTCGGATACAAGCGAAACATATACGGAACTTTTAGCAAACATGGACAATACAAAGGATTTAGATGTAAATACAGGAGACGTAGACATGGATGAAAAACCTAGTACATCATGAGTAAAAAACCCAAAAAATTTAAATTCAAAATATTATAATGAAAACTATGGACAATATGAGAGAGGAAAAACTATATGGGATAAAAGATTAAATAAAAAATGGACGCCTAAACCCATGACTGAACAACACAATTTTTTAAATTTAGACTGTGTAGCAGATATAAATAAAACAATCCAATAATGGATGAGATATACATCAAAACAATTAATAGATAACAAAATAACAATAACAGAAATACCAGGATATATAGAAAGAACACTTATAGGAACAGTAAAATTATGGCTACAAAATTTATCAGGTGAAAGTTTACAATCTCTAAGAAGTAACAAAAAATTTGATGGTGACATAGCTACTACAACTATAAAAATATTATATAAATACGAAATAGCTATAAGAAATGAATTTAGTAGTATGACAACAGAAGTAGAAGAACAAAATAAAGAAAAAATCCCAAATCGGAATCTAATGACAAAATCAGCAATATGTAACATGTGTTATATAGATGAATATACATGTGCATTTAGAGAATACTATTATAAAGGAACATATAGCATAGACGAAAGTAAAGAAATAAGAAAATTATATTTTACAAAATTACCGGAACCTTTTAATTCAAAAGTAATAAAAAACTGGAATGAAGCAGGATTAACAGATACCTTAGGAGCTAGAATAAAATTCTTACAACGATGGTTTATGGAACTATGTGAAAAACATAAAGAAGAAATAAAAATGGAAAAAATATTAGTAAAACACTTGGCATGTTGCAAAAATAAAACAATACCTCAATTTGGTTGTACGAATAGGTATTATAAAAATAGAAAGAAATATAATAAAAAATACAGATCAAAATATAAATATAAAAAACCAAGAAGAAGGTACTATGTAAAAAACTACAAAACCAAAAGATCATATAGATCAAAAAGAAAACTAACGGAATGTACTTGTTATAATTGTGAAAAATTAGGACATATAGCTAGAGGTTGTAAATTACCTAAAAATCTGAAGAAAAAACAAATATAAGAAATAATAATAAACGATGAAAAATATATGCCGATAGAATACATAGATTATGAATTAGAAAGTGAAGATAGCATATATGAAATATCAGAAAATGAAATAGATAATGATATAGAAATAGAATCAAACAATGAATTCTATAATATAACAAATGACTGAAATAGATATACAAATAATAAATAAAGAAGAACATCAAGACGAAGAATCTTTAGAACAAAAAATAATATATGATAACAGTATATTTGAACAAATAAAAGAAAAAAAATTAGACCTAAGCGTAGCAAAAATATTCGAAATACCAACAATGAGAAACTGGTTTAAACGACAAAAAGAAGAATATTATGTAGTAAGTCAAAGAGAACATATCGTAGATTGCAAATACACCAAAGGAAAGGCTAAAATACCAATAATAAATAAACGAATAATAAATAAAGAAATACAAGATATTAAGGCTAAAAATTCAATTAAATATGTACATTTAGGAGGAACGGAAATATTAATAAAAGCATGTTTTAGAGAAGGAATAGATACACACATAGAAATATACTTAGCGGATGATAGAATCATGCAACCTATAGAAAAAAGTATAATAAGTGCAGTAAAAGGTAACCTCATATACCAAAAATTTAAATTTATAATAAGTGCTAACTACTCAGTAGCAATAAATGACAGGAACATAGATAAATTACGAGTATTATATTGGAGAATGTCATGAATAGAACTAGCCCCCGGAAGTAAAATATTTACAGCTAGATGTAAAAACTTATATCTTTTAACAACAAAACATAAAATAACAGTGAAAAATAAAATAAAAATAGAAAATCCTTTTGAAAGGTTAGTTAAATTCATAGATAAAAATTATTATAGTTATAATGAGATTGATATAGAAGAAGATTTAGAAATAGTAAAAGAAAGATTAAGCACATCAAAAAGAATAAACTGTGAAATACCACAAATTTCATAAAAAATGAGTACCTAAAAAAGAATAGATAAAACTACACAAAAATCAATGGAAGAAGATATAAAACCACATCATTACTACATAACGGGAATAATGGAACAACGAAAATATTTAATATTAATAGATACAGGACTAGAAGAAAACTATATTACAAGAGAATTAGTGACAGAAGATGAAATAATAACTATTGAACAATTATGCCCCGAACTACCAAAGGTATTAATGTATACCGAAGAAACTACAGAAAAGGAAATAATCATTGGAGGCGTACCAATAGTAATAAAATTTAAAATATATCAAGGAGATGAAAATATCACTTTAGGAATAAAATGGCTAGAACAAGTAAAACCATATAATCTAGAAGACAAACAGTTAATAATAAATTATGAAAATAAAAGAGTAATAATAAAAAGGATTTTAGTATGATAAAAATATGAAAATATATATACTTGCAAAGATAATAATAGAAGGATATTACAACAAATATTATACACCAATAATAGATACGGGAGCAGAAGCTAATATATGTAAACACAATTGTTTACCAGAAGATAAGTGGGAAAAATTTAAAACACCGATAGTAGTAACATGATTTAATAATGAAGGAAGTATGATCACATATAAGGCAAAAAATATAAAAATACAAATAAGGGATAAGATATTAACTATAGAAGAAATATATAACTTTGAATTGACTACAAAAGATATGCTACTAGGAATGCCATTTTTAGAAAAACTATACCCACATATAATAACAAAAACACACTGGTGGTTCACAACACCGTGTAAACAAAAAATAGGAGTAAAAAGAGTAAATAACAAAAAAGAAAAAACAACAGAATGGATAAAAGGAAGTGAAAAAATTACACAAAAATTAGAAAATATACAAGAAGAATACCCTAAAATAGAATTAATTATATTCTCTATAGATAAAGTAAAAATAACCCAAGATAAGTTAGAATTATTATATAGTGAGGATCCTTTACAAGGATGGGAGAAACATAAAACAAAAGTAAAAATTGAGCTAATTGATAATAATAGTATAATAACCCAAAAAGCATTAAAGTATAATTTTGATGATTTAACTTAATTTAAGATACATATAAATAAATTACTAGAAAAAGGATATATACAAGAAAGCAATAGTAAGCACACAAGCCCGACATTTATCGTAAATAAACATAGTGAACAAAAAAGAGGGAAATGCAGAATGATTATTGATTATAGAAATTGAAATGCGAAAACTAAAGCATATAATTATCCGATACCAAATAAAATACTAAAGATAAGACAAATACAAGGATATAATTATTTTAGCAAATTTGATTGTAAATCAGGATTTTATCACTTAAAACTAGAAGAAGAATCTAGAAAACTAACAACATTCATTGTACCACAAGGATTCTATGAATGGAATGTATTACCATTTGGATATAAAAATGCACCAGGTAGATATCAACACTTTATGGATAGCTACTTTAAATAATTAGAAAATTGTGTAGTATATATTGATGATGTATTACTATATTCCAAAACACAAGATATGTTATATAAAATTATTAGAAAAATTATTATCCATAGCTCTGATACCATTTTTCGGTGCGGAACTGGTAGTTGAAGGATTCATGAAAGTTGTAGTGTGGTAGGTGAGTAATTTATTTTAAAGGTTTTATTATAATATTCTTTTGCTAAGTGTCTTAATCTTGATATTTCTTTAATATTATTTTTTGTATATGCGGAATTCATGGTGAAATGTAATAATATTTATTGTAATATTCTTCTGATAGTTGGTTTAATAGAGTATTTCATTAATATTATTTATGATATATTCTAGGTATAACATATCTTGTGGTACATATATAAATTTTCTTCCATTAATTATTCTAACAGTTTGATATCTTCCATAGATTCTGTCCAATATTGTAAATATTCGTAGTCTAAATCATGTAAGTCTATTTCATACCATTGTTGGTTCAATATATCTTCTGATTCGTCATCATTAAATATTTTTTCCCATATGATTCTTCTTAATTCAATTATTTTTATATCTTTAAGTATATATAAGATTAAAGTTTCATAGTTTTTTATCATTTCATCATGAATGTATGTAGTCATGTTCTTTATCATGCAGGTTTTTTATTTCAAATTATTTCTTCCTACTATATTCATAATTGATTAAATTCATATTAGATCATTATGAACCAGATTATTTGTTTATCATGTTTTCCTGTCACTACTAGCATCGTACTTTAGCGGATATTTCCTTCTTATCAGCGCCTCAACTTTGTTTACTCTCCTAAACGACTTCCTCGCCTACCAGTTTCAACATTAGGATGGCATAGTATAGAAGTTTTCTCCTTGTTTCCAGTGTGCTAATAAACTAGAAATCATGATTCAAATAATTCTAATACATAATAACTAATATAAATTTATTCAATCTTATATATGATATTCAGGAATATATGAAATTAGTTCCGCATATTTTTAAACAATATACCTTTGCTTCTTGCTGATTCATGCTATCTGAAATATCTGATTGAATTTCAGATTGTTGCTCCATTTATCTAAATACTTAATTTTTGTAGAGAGGTATACGGTATTTAGCAGTCCGTAGTTGTAACATGTTCTTACTAAATTAGCGTTAGTTTTTTACTGTGCAATTAACTTGTTATATCCTTGTAACTTTTGTGTCAAATAATCCTGGTTTGGTTCTTTAGTAGTTGATCTGGGGTTAAGGTTTAAATAAGTTTGGATTTTGTGTATATTTTCGATGTAGGTTCGTGTGATGTAGTTATATGTCCTTTGGGTAAATGATTTTTCGAATAGCTAGTTTAAATTCGCATTTTTATGTTGTTTATCGCTCACATGTTTGTTTGTACCTGCAGCTGTATTTAAACAAACATTATGGGTTTTAAGGAGTTTCCCATCGTCTCCTTTTAGCTCTGGGTTTTTTCCGTCTTTCGATCGACGTAGCTCCGCATTTTTATAGTCATACTGCTGACTCGCTTTAGACTTCAGATTATCTTCATTAGTCTTTAGCTTTTGTATCTCGTTGTCCATACTATCCACTTTTGTACAAAGTGTAGTAATAGCTTTGAGTATCTTTTCAATTGTATCTTCTTCCTCAGTCTCAATCTGAGTAGCTTTGTCGTAATAGGTAATCTGCAATAACATTCTTATCAGTTTTTATTAGTTCAATTGTAAATATAAAATTTAATATATTTAATATCAGTCTCCTTATTTCTTTCGTTGTTACCGAATCTTGTATTTTTCTTGTTAGCCACCATTTTACTTGTGTATTATTTGTTCTTATAATAAATTTGTTATATACAATATATGGTTCAAATGATAATAAACACTTATACACTGAATATAATTCTTTTTTATTTATTTCCCATTTTATTTATGTATTATTAAATGTTCCTGAATAATACCTACAATGATGTTCTATTGTATTATCATCATATCTGTATTTTAATATTCCTCCATAACTTTTTTCACTCACATCTGATTCTATTATATAAGTAAAAAAAATTTTCATCCGAAAAATATAGTTTAGGTAGGTTTTTACACAATAATTTTATTTTTTGTATTTGTGTTTGGTCTTTCTTGTCAAACTGATATTCTACATCTTTCTTTAATTTTTGTTGTAATAATTTTAAATTCTCTGCTAATTTCGGTATGTATTCTCTTACCTGGTTTATTAGTCCTAGAAATGATTGTAATTTCTTTTTCGTATCTAGCTGTTCATTTGAGTTAATTATTTTTTGTACTATATGCGTTTGCAGTTTTATTCCATTTTTATCTATTTGTATTCCTAGGAATTCTATTTGGTTTTTCATTATGTCTGCTTTCTTTTTACTTAGACTTATGCCTGAATATTCTATAATATGTATGAATTTTTCTAATAATCTTATGTGTTCATCTTGGGTTTTCGAATATAGTAATATATTATCAATATATACTACACAATTTTCTAATTGTTTTAAGTAGTTATCCATAAAGTGTTGATATCTACCTGGTGCATTTTTATATCCAAAAGGTAATACATTCCATTCATAGAATCCTTGTGGTACAGTGAATGCTGTTAGTTTTTTAGATTCTTCTTCAAGTTTTAAGTGATAAAATTCTGGTTTACAATCAAATTTGCTAAAATAATTATATCTTTGTAGTTGTCTTATCTTTAGTATTTTATTTGGTATTAGATAATTATATGTTTTAGTTTTTGCATTTAAATTTCTATAATCAATAACCATTCTGCTTTTTCCTCTTTTTTGTTCACTATGTTTATTTACGATAAATGCCGGGCTTGTATGCTTACTATTGCTTTCTTGTATATATCATTTTTCTAGTAATTCATTTATATGTATGTTAAATTAAGTTAAATCATCAAAATTATACTTTAATGATTTTTGGGTTATTATACTATTATTATCAATTAGGTCAATTTTTACTTTTGTTTTATATTTCTCCCATCCTTGTAAAGGATCCTCACTATATAATAATTCTAACTTATCTTGGATTATTTTTACTTTATCTATAGAGAATATAATTAATTCTATTTTAGGGCCTTCTTCTTTTATATTTTCTAATTTTTGTGTAATTTTTTCGCTTCCTTTTATCCATTCTGTTGTTTTTCGTTTTTTTTGTTTACTCTTTTTGCTCCTATTTTTTGTTTACACGGTGTCGTGAACCACCAATGTGTTTTTGTTATTATATGTGGGTATAATTTTTCTAAAAATGGATTTCCTAATAACATATCTTTTGTAGTTAATTCAAAATTATATATTTCTTCTATAGTTAATATCTTATCCATATTTGTATTTTTATATTTTTTGCCTTATATGTGATCATGCTTCCTTCATTATTAAATCCTGTTACTATTATCGGTGTTTTTAATTTTTCTCATGTATCTTCTGGTAAACAATTGTATTTATATACATTAGCTTCTGCTCCCGTATCTATCATTGGTGTATAATATCTGTTGTAATATCCCTCTTTATTATCTTTGCAAGTATGTATATTTTCATACTAAGGTTCTTTTTATTATTACTCTTTTATTTTCATAATTTATTGTTAACTGTTTGTCTTCTAGATTATATGGTTTTACTTGTTCTAGCCATTTTATTCCTAAAATGATATTTTCATCTTCTTGATATATTTTAAATTTTATCACTATTGGTACTACTCCAATGATTATTTCCTTTTCTGTAGTTTCTTCGGTATACATTAATGTTTTGGTAGTTCGGGGCATGATTGTTCAATAGTTATTATTTCATCTTCCTTCACTAATTCTCTTGTAATATAGTTTTCTTCTCGTCCTGTATCTATTAATATTAAATATTTTCGTTGTTCCATTATTCCCGTTATGTAGTAATGATGGGGTTTTATTTATTCTTCCATTGANTTCACTAATTCTCTTGTAATATAGTTTTCTTCTCGTCCTGTATCTATTAATATTAAATATTTTCGTTGTTCCATTATTCCCGTTATGTAGTAATTATGGGGTTTTATTTCTTCTTCCATTGATTTTTGTAGAGTTTTATCTATTCTTCTTGAGGTACTCATTTTTTATGAGATTTGTGGTATTTCACAGTTCATGTTTATTCTTTTTGATGTGCTTAATCTTTATTTTACCATTTTTAAATCTTCTTCTATGTTAATTTCATTATAACTATAGTCATTCTTGTCTTTGACTGTGACTATTCTTTCAAAAGAATTTTCTATATTTATTTTTTTATTTTATTTTTTGCTGTTATTTTATGTTTTGTCTTTAAAACATATAAGTTTTTACATCGAACTGTAAATATTCTCGGGGCTAGTTCTATTCTTGACATTTTCCAATATAATACTACTGATTTATCTATATTTTTGTCATTTATTTCTACTAAGTAATTAGCACTTATTATAAATTTAAATTTTTGGTATATGAGGTTACCTTTTACCGCACTTATTATACTTTGTTCTATGGGTTGTATAATTATATCATCTGCTAAGTATATTTCTATGGGTATATCTATTCCTTCTCTAAAACATGTTTTTATTAGTATGTTTGTTCCTCCTAAATGTACATATTTAATTGAATTTTTAGCCTTACTATCTTGTATTTCTTTATTTATTATTCGTTTATTTATTATTGGTATTTTGGCCTTTCCTTTAGTGTATTTGTAATCTATGATATGTTCTCCTTGACTTACTACATAATATTCTTCTTTTTGTCGTTTAAACCAGTTTCTTATTGTTGGTATTTCAAATATTTTTGCTACGCTTAGGTCTAATTCTTTTCCTTTTATTTGTTCAAATATATTATTAACAAATATTATTTTTTGTTCTGCCAATTCTTCATCTTGATATTTTTCTTTAGATATTATTTGTATATCTCTTTCAGTCATTGATATCGTATTCATTATCTGATTCTATTAGTGGATTATTTTTCATTTCATTTTCGGATAATTCATATATACTATCATTGCTTTCTAATTCATAATCTACGTACTCTATTTGCGTTTATTTTTCATCGTCTATTATTATTACTGATATCTGTTTTTCTTTGGATTTTTAGGTAATTTAAAATCTCTAGCTATATGTCCTAATTTTCCACAATTATAACAAGTACATTCCATTAGTTTTCTTTTTGGTCTATATGGTCTTTTGGTTTTGTAGTTTTTTACATAGTATCTTCTTCTTGGTTTTTTATATTTATATTTTGATCTGTATTTTTTATTATATTTCTTTCTATCTTCATAATACCTATCCGTACTACCAAATTGAGGTGTTGTTTTATTTTTGCAACATGCCAAGTTTTTTACTAATATTTTTTCCATTTTTATTTCTTCTTTATGTTTTTCACTTAGTTCCATAAACCATCGTTGTAAGAATTTTATTCTAGCTCCTAAGGTATCTGTCAATCCTGCTTCATTCCAACTTTTTATTATTTTTGAATTAAAAGGTTCTGGTAATTTTGTAAAATATAGTCTTCTTATTTCTTTACTTTCGTCTATGCTATACGTTCCTTTATAATAGTATTCCCTAAATGCACATGTATATTCATCTATATAATACATGTTACACATTGCTAATTTTGTCATTAGATTTCGATTTATGATTCTTTTCTTTATTTTGTTCTTCTACTTCTGTTGTCATACTACTAAATTCGTGTCTTATAACTATTTCGTATTTATATAATATTTCCATAGTTGTAGTAGCTATGTCACCATCAAATTTTTTATTACTTCTTAGTGTTTGTAAGCTTTCATCTAATAAATTTTGTAGCCATAATTTTACTGTTCCTATAAGTGTTCTTTCTATATATCCTGGTGTTTCTGTTATTATTATTTTGTTATCTATTAATTGTTTTGATATATATACCATCCATAATTGGATTGTTTTATTTAGATCTGCTACAGAGTCTAAATCAAAAAAATCATGTCGTTCAGTCATTGGTTTAGGTGTCGATTTTTTTATTTAATCTTTTATCCTATATAGTTTTTTTTCTATCATATTGTCCATAGTTTTCATTATAATATTTTGAATTTAAATTTTTTGAGTTTTTTACTCCTGGTGTACTAGGTTTTTCATCCATGTCTACGTCTCCTGTATTTACTTCTAAATCCTTTGTACTGTTCAAGTTTGCTAAAAGTTCCGTATAAGTTTCCCTTGTTTCCGAACGTTGTTCATCTGGATCATTGTCATTTATTTCATCAATTTTTATTTCAGGTAGATTATTTTGATTATTTTCTTCTTTTTCTTCTAATTCATCTTCTAATTGAAATTTTTCTTTAAATTTAATTATCTCATTTGCTAATTTTGTTTTTTGTTCTTTTTCTTTTTGTTTAATTTCATACATTTCTTTTAATATTACTAGCTCTTTTTCTAGCTCTATTATTTTAGTATTTTTTACTTCTTCTAATTGTTGTACTTCCTTTTTTGCTTGTTGTTTTATTTTTTCAATTCCCGTTTTTCTATCTATTTCTTCATTTTCTTTTGTTATTCTTATCATAGCAGTTAAACTATCTTCTAGTTTTACCGTTTCTTTTTCTAACATTAAACTTAGATTGTCACCTATTTTCTTATATCTTCTTCCTAGATTAGAAAATATTATCTTTATTTTTAATCCGTCATAGTTTTCGTATATTTTTTCATCTATTGCATATTCTTCTTTATTCATTTATAAATTATGTTGTAGTTTATATTCTAAGTTATTTATTTGTATTTCTAGATATAAAATAGTCTTTCTTTGTGCTACTATAGATTTGTGACAAGTTCCTGCAAATATATTACTGTTAAGTCTATTTTACCTATGTTCTAATTCTTGCCTTTTCGCTATAATTATTTCAGTAAGTTTTTCTTTATATTCATTATTCTCGTTATTCATTGTATTTTTAAATATTGAATATATTTATATTCTATTTTAGATATATTATCTATTAATTGATCTAATTTTTTGTTATTAGTTTTTGTGATATTAAGTTCTTTATATTCCGGATATAATTTGTTTAATTTTCTTCTTATTTTTCCTAATTTTCTACTAGTATGTTTCTTACCATGTTTCTTATTATCCATAGCTCTGATAAGTAATATGAAAGGCAGGCAATGCCTAATATATAAAACTCTCTCAAGATACTAAACATCGCCTTAGTGAACGTCGTGGCACGATGCAAGTCAACCTTCAAACCTCAGTTTTGGGGTTAGCCGTAGTATCACTAGGCAAACTCCCATGCTGTCTTGGGTTGACATGAGATGATATATGACCTATATGGGTCTCTAACTACTTGATCGAGACTGAATGAGAGGTGACAGTCTGAGTGAGGGTAGACACATCTTCTTTCATGCTTTTTAGTATTTTGTCTGACCCTTCAACTTTGTTTAGGATACGTGAGAGCATATCCTCGGATCTACCACCTTCCGAATCTTTGGGGTTCTATCACTCGTTTGGAGGTACATATCTGTCTTTTTTGCCATCCTTCCAATTTGGATTTCGGTCCCTCCATTCACGGTCTCGATCTTTCCATCCTTCATCTCTAGCCCTTCCTTGATTTCCACCATGCCTTGGGTAGTTTGAACGAAAGCCCCCGCTTTGGTTAGCTAGAAAATTTACTTCCTCATCATACATGGCTTCAAACTTCATCTCATCAGGATTGGCACCCCCTACTCCCACAACTTTAACCCCACGGGTATCAGCCCCCATGACATTTTTGGATAAAATGTCAAGCTTAGTCATGATCTTGGCCATGTTTTGGTCTCTCTCATTGTCCTTTTCAATCTGCTCCTTAGATAACTGGAAGGTGACAGGGGAGACTTGGTCCTAACGAGTGTACCATGCCCTATTAATGGTTGTCATGCCATCCAAAAGCTGAGCTGCTACTGCGTATGGCTGTAGCATTAAGCTTCCAGGTGAGAGTTGGTCAGCGACACCCTTGTTTACCGAGTCTAGACTCTGGTAGAAGTATTGAAGGAGCACATTATCAGGCAGACCATGAGTTGGGCATTCCAGTACCAATTTCTTAAATCAGAGCCATCTTTCGTGTAGAGGCTCTCTATTCAGTCGCTTAAAGCATTGGATGCTATCCCAAATAGTAATCATCTTCGAGGGAGGGAAAAATCTCATATTAAATGCGGTAACCAACTCCTCCCATGAAGTGATAGAGTTCTGTGGCAACTGAGCCAACCACTTGCATGCCTCGCCCATCAAAGAAAAAAGGAATAGCCTCAATCGAACTGATTCCTGAGAGATGTTTTTGAATGAGAATGGTCCACACATATCTACGGACTTTCGAAGATGCTCGTGTGAGTCCTCATGAGCTAACCCACTGAAAAGCCCTTTAGTTGCAAAAGTTTCAACACAGTGAATACCGCGTTTCCCTCTACTGGAGGTAGATGGATAATTCCAACACCTCCAATGAGATGCGGATCATTGATATTGGGCTCTTGAACATCGTTGAGGTTGCCGATGTCATCCTGATGAACCACCTGGCTTCCGTTACTACCGTTAAAACTCATGCTTTCTGAAATGTTTACACACTGAACAAAATAAAACTAAAAATTAAATTAGTAATCACTACAACTAAGAAGAACAAAATTTCTACTAATCTAAAAATTCTCAAGTAACACCACTCCCCGGCAACGGCGCCATTTTGATGCTTATCGTGACCAACGACACTAACCTACAGTATGAGTGTCTACGATCGTCAATAATATAGTAACCCAACTAAAAGTTGGGGTCGTATCTCAAGGGAGTAATTTTGAGAATTGATAGAAAAATAAAATTACGTCCAAATTAGTCGTAGCTAAAGATATTGACGAACAAAAACATAGTAAATCAAAGGGGGTGCCACGAAAGTGTCAAATATCAAATGGGGGTTTTGTCACAGGTAGTAAAATCAACAAAAAAATAACAAGAAAAACAATTGTGGGGAGAAGTTCTTGGGGTGTGACTGCAATAGAAGCTGAGATAAATCGTTGAGTACATGCTTTCGATAGGAAATTTGCAAAATTATAGTGACTAGGGTAAGCTTTAAATTGAAATAAGTTCCCTCTTGGGCAACTTACCCCGTTTCAAATGGGTTCCTCTCGGACACCCATCTGCCACATGAAAACCAGCCTACGGCTTACCCCATTCACTCTCTCGAGCTGAGTGTTAGGATATGGGACTAGGGCTCACCCTCTCGGGCTGAACCTCATGTTGACCCACTCCTTAGGCCATCAGTCTAGTGGTCATGGTTTCACGACCTCCCTCTCGGGCAAGCCGAAAACACATGGATGGTTTTGTGTTTGCAACTACAAACCCATTAAATTAAACCACAACCACTAGGTGAAATCACCATTAAAATACATCTAGCCTATCAACAAGTAAGACCCAACAACAATATCAACACATATTTGCTAAATCACACACCAAGAATGGGGTTTTTAGCCACACACCAAGAAATAACAAAATACACCTCAAATGATACTAAAATTCAACCTTAATTTAAGCAAAGGAAGAAGAATAGAGAAAATCCACTTCCAACTTGGGGAAGATGAAATCCTTCTCTCTTCACGTCTCCCACAAAACCATTTCCAAACTTGAGAGAAAACTATCTAAAAGTACTATTCTATTGTGAACAATATAAAAATGGTTCGGAACTTCTAAAATTAATAACAAGTTTAGTATTTATAGCCATCAAAAATTAGTGCTGGCGGATAGCTCGGCGAAATTAGTTGAGTTCACCGAGTGACTCAGCGACTCGCCCATCTTTTCTCTTATCGCCGTTTAGTGCTTCACTTCAGTGTCTTCACGTTCTTGACTGTTTGGTGGTATAATACTTCTTCGCGAAACTATTCGCGAAGCACCGACTGCTCCTCTCATCGCCTTCTTGATCCTCTTACCTCAGGGACTTCGCATACTGTAACAAAGGGTAGAGTTTGTTATTTCAGCAAATCGCCAAAGATGTTTCACAATGCTCAGGCTTCAGCTTCTTCGTTCTTTCCAGCCTTTTTGTTCCTTTTTGCGCCTCAGTGTCCATGCTTCTACTAAAACGTCAAATACCTGAAACTTACGAGTTTTCATCAGATATTGAGATAAAATAAGCATTCGAGGACACTATTTTTATCCAAATAAAGCCCTAAATGAGTCCAAATTGTGGATTCATCAAAGACCCACCATGAAGTCCATGGCTATTATTTTCCACTTTCATTCAAGAATGGACATCTCTTGAAGAAAACTATGTAGGCGTCTAGTGTGATATTCCACCCGTGGATAATTCTAACACTTGTACACTTACTCCACTGTGTCCCTCTTCAATCCAGGCCAACATAGAGTTGTCTCAAATTCCGAAACGTCTTGGTTAGACCCGGATGAATTAAAACCCATGAATCATGAGATTCTACCAACACGTTTTTAATTAAATCATCAACCTGAGGAACACAAACACACAAACTAAGAATAAGTACCCCACACACATCAAAGGTGGAATTCGGGCATCTCCGAATACCACATTGTTTCAAACGCATTTATGTTATTTCACACCAATATGAACTCAAACTGGATATTTTAATTGTTTGGAAATGCAATGCTTAAATAAGGGAAACTAAGTTCAGATTCTACGTCACTATTTCCACTATAAAGACTGACAGACCACTATCACGACTACTTCCATAGCAAAAAAACTCCCACTATAGTGGCCCAGTCGCGCTATGAAGCCTTGACGAGTTCAGCCCATAAATTTTCTAAAATAAGAATTGTTTTCCATTTCCTTATCCATACCAACTATTGAAACACATAACTATTAATAATATAATCCCAAGATCAATCTGAGACATAGGTATCCTAGATATATGCATCATAGATTCAACACAAACCCAAAGATCATATCCAGCAACATATAATTAGGCACCTAACAACACCTTCTCACAAAATTAATTATGAATAACACTAGAAAGTAGTGCATAATATCACATTCTCACTATCATACTAGAAAAGCCTCTTCCCTATCGTTCCTAACCAATACCAACTCTTCCAAAATCAGAGTTTCCCCACTGTCACAATTTATCCTTTTCCCTTACCATCTATACCAATGGTAAGTCCGTGCCAGCTTAACACGACACTTCCAATCAATAACATAACCATTTAATTATAGGACTGGACTAAACAAAAACATGTTCTGTAAATCATATAGAAATTTATCATTAATTGATCACACCTAATCAATTAAAGTACTTTTCTTGTCCAAAATATCATACAAACACAAGTAATTACATTTCCCGCACGTGCCAAAATTCAGGAAATACAATGCACAAAGTAACTATCATTAATTTATATTGCTTATGGAAAGTCAGGTCCATTACCTCTTATTCATATTATTAATGGACACTAACTGATCACCCAAGCATGATCAAGCATTCACATGACTCTTAAAGCCATATACCAATTGGAACCTTCCCGGTTCTAATCTTTCCTTGCTTGTGTCCCTTCAACTGTAACAATGGAATCTAGTTTACCTCGTCGAGAAACCAATAGGAATCTTGAGATACAATTGGACTCACCTCATATGACAAGAGACACACCACACAAAAGGAGTGAAGAAGTGATACAAGTTTCTGAAATGATTTCTAGCCTAATGATCCAATATGGACGTAACACCAAATTGTTATGATCCCCTATCCCCAAACTTAACGTCCCACATGATCACACATGTGGGATCTGATACCAAATTGTCACACCATTACCAAATATTCTCATGATCGCAATACTTGCTACTTGTGCAACTTCAAGTTCAACAACAAGTATCTAAATTCCCTCACATAAAGAATGAGTCCATATTCACACACAAGGTTAATCAATTCAAGATCAGGAATTAGATGCAATGCTCACACTTAAAAAGAGGAACACAATGCATGTTTTCACCCATAGGTTTGCCCTTATTTTCAAATCGATTTTCGATTCGGCTTATTCAAGATCAAAAAGGTCTTTCTAAGGCTTGTAATGGGGATGAGTGCAAAGGTATGGTCATTTAGGTTCAGTCACTTTGTTCTCGTGAGATGTGGTGTTCGCAAGGCATTCCCTTCTTTTCTTCTATCAATTCTTTCTGGTGCTTCTAAGTCACCTTTTTATTCACCTTCATGGATTGCTTGGAACCTGATCTCCTTCGTAAGATTTGTTGTTTTTTAATTGAATTGAAGGGGTTCCATTTTCATGCAATACAATGGGTTAGGGGGGGACTTTTCTTGCACTTCTTGACTTCTCCTTTTCCTTTTCACCACACCCCCAATTTAGGCTTTTTGGCTATTCGCTAAACCACAAATCAAGAGGATTATAGGTAGTGGGTTAAGTAAGGTCTAGGGTTCACCAAGGTTCTTCCAAAGAAAGGTATGGCTCAAAGGGTGTTCAAAAGACTTTCACATGCTCCCGGGTAGGAAACAAAGAGGTATATGTCAAATTTGGCTCACACTCTTTAAAGTTGCCTAAGATCATTTCAAGAGGACACCTTTCTAAATCAATCACACTAACAGGGCAAATGCTAGGTTTATTCATGCATGGTTCAAAGCAAGCTAATCACACAAGGCATCGAAACTTGAGTCAAATAAGACTACACACTTTCGCTAGTGTGCAACGGTCATAACAAAAGAATCAATTTGATAATGGCTAATCACAACGAGATGCAAAGAGTTCACATGTTGTTTATACAACTTCATTTGGCCTCATCGTAGCCATACATTCATGTTCGTTCAATTGAGAGCACTATTCAAGTCATCGGTATTGATCGAAATTGAGACTTAAATTTTTGTAAAAGAACAGCCACATTCATCTGCGAAGGGTGGTGAAAATTTGCGAAAAATTTAAAATATTTCGAAAGGGTCAAAATCGCTTTAAGTTAAAAACAAAAGAGAGCCCAGAGCTCAAACATCCACAAAAAGCAGTGTAAAAACATTTTAAAACAGAACAACCCAAATATATACAGAACAAAACATGAATGTCAACACAAACGGTATGGGCCTCACCCCACTACAAATAAAAGTGGTTTTCCTCAAATGGGAACAGTAACAATATCCAAGGCTAAAGAAAGATAAGACAAGGAAAAATGATATAAAAGGGACCTATTTATGCAGTCTCCCTATCTGCCGAGATACTGCCCGATGCATCTTCTTGAAGTAAAACAATGGTCCCTGGAGAATTATTATTTTAGTCCCCATTGTTTGTTTTTGCCCTAGCCTCTGCAACAAGATTTGCTGCAATTATCTGATCTATCTCATGAGCTGCTCTGAAGGCATGCATTGTATTGACTAAACTTCGATCACATGGGCGCACATTAAGATCGAAGGGAATTCGTCTCTTCTCCCTAGCTTCCTTGGTGTACTTCCTTTGTCTGGCTAGCTCTGCTCTCTTTTCATCGTGTCTAAATTCTCGTGCTCCTATGTGCCTGGGTGTATCATCTCTCCCTGCGAATTTTGGTCTAGCCATTTCTGCAAAAACTTTGAGGATAAGTTAAATATTAATTCAACTAAGAGAAAAAACATGTTTCTGAGTGTCGAATTTCTCAGCTAGGTTGTTAGGTTAATCATTGAAATTGATGTACAAATGATAGCAGGGCGCAATTAAAGGGTGAACAAGGGATATCTTGGCGAGTCGCCGAGTGTATTATGCTAATTGAACTGACCGCCGAGAGTTATAGGTCAATCAATACATGAAATGTGTAGTTAAGAGTGAAATGGGGCTATTAGGTGAACCGCTGAGTTGTTCGGCGGAATTTGTTCACCTAACCTATCAGCTAAAGTGCGCATTATCACCCCAGCCTTTCGAAGCTCACCCAGCAACCCCAGACCATGTAGCTTATGCGCGTATAACTCAATTTCAACGAAGACCCATAGAAACTTATATTCCCACCATGTATCGTTTCGACTCAAAGTCTGGCTAATTGGGAACTCCTCGAACGATGCACTAGGTACCAAATCATAATCGAAAATATATGTAATTCCAGTAACTCATACACTCAGCAGAGGTTTAACCTTTTTCTCATTATGCAAATGAGTAAAGTTTTAAAAATTTTAAATGCATGGTTCAAACTACCAACTTGTGATGGTGAATGGATTCTAATGAAGTGCTAGGCAGCAATGCAATCCAAATCCGCACACAAATCAATGAACCACTATATTCCAAAAGTGCAAGAAATATACAACTAGGGTGCAAGTGTGAGTTTGGTAGGACGAAGAGATGTTAGAAAATGAGTGAAATAGGACTTTTAAACTTGTAGCTTGTAAAAACCGTCCAGTTCCAACCCGTTCAACGATATGGGTCAATTCGCCCATTCATTCAGCAAAGCGCCAAGTGTCTAGCTAGTTCTCCAAATGTCACAGGATTTTCAGCTCCTGTGCACATTCCAACGACGGTCTACATCGAAATCGCCGACATGGTTGGCAATGAGCCACTAACTTCTCTAGACCGCCGAGTTGTACAAGGTTTAGGCTGACAATGCCCTGTGTTAGCCAACGGGCAGAATCGTGTTTTCCAATCTTTTCAGCGATCCGCTAACTGGACCTGGTGCTTGCCTCCATATCCTATTTTAATCACCTCCCCCATTTTAACCTATACAAATAAAAAATCATTATTTACTTAAAGCAAAACAAAGCAATAAATAGTTTTGGGTTGCCTCCCAAACAACGCCTTAGTTAACGTCGTGGCACGATGCAAGTCAACCTTCAAACCTCACTTTTGGAGTTAGCCGTAGTATCACTAGGAAAACCCCCATGCTGTCTTGGATTGAGATGAGATGATATATGACCCATTTGGGTCTCTAACTGCTTGATAGAGACTGAATGAGAGGTGATAGTCTGAGTGAGGGTAGACACATCTTCTTTCATGCTTTTTAGCATTTTATCTGACCCTTCAACTTTGTTTAGGATACGTGAGAGCATATCCTCGGATCTACCACCTTCGAATCCTTGGGTTTTGTCACTCGTGAGGAGGCACATATCTGTCTTTTTCACCATCCTTCCAATTTGGATTTCGGTCCCTCCATTCACGATCTCAATATTTCCATCCTTCGTCTCTAGCCCATCATTGATTTCCACCCTACCTTGGGTAGTTTGAACGATAGCCCCCACCTTGGTTAGTTAGAAAATTTATTTCCTCATTATACATGGCTTAAAACTTCATCTCATCAGGATTCGTACCCCCTACTCCCATAGCTTTAATCCCACGGGTACCAGCCCCCATGACATTTTTGGATAAAATGTCAAGCTGAGTCATGATTTTGGCCATGTTTTGGTCTCTCTTATCATCCTTTTCAATCTCCTCCATAGAAAACTGCAAGGTGACTGGGGAGATTTGGTCCTGACGAGTGTACCATGCCCTGTTAATGGTTGTCATGCCATCCAAAAGCTGAGCTGCTACTGTGTATGGCTGTTGCTTTAAGCCTCTGGGTGAGAGTTGGTAAATGACATCCGTGTTTACCGAGTCTAGATTCCGGCAGAAGTATTTAAGGAGCACATTATCAGGTAGACCATGAGTTGGGCATTGTATTACCAATTTCTTAAACCGGAGGCAAGTTTCGTGTATAGGCTCTCCATTCAAACGCGTAAAGCCTTGGATGCTATCCTGAATAGTCATACTCATTGAGGGAGGGAAAAATCTCACATTAAATGCGGTAACTAACTCCTCCCACGAAGTGATGAAGTTCCGTGGCAACTCAGTCAGCCACTTGCATGCCTCCCCTAACAAAGAACAGAGGAATAGCCTCAATCGAACTGATTCCTAAGAGATGTTTTTGAACGAGAATGGTCTATACACATCTATGAAGTTTCGAAGATGCTCGTGTGGGTCCTTATGAGCTAACCTACTGAAAAGTCCCTTTAGTTGCAAAAGTTGCAACATAGTTCTTGTTATGTGGAATACCACGTTTCCCTCTGCTGGAGGTAGACGGATAGCTCCAACACCTCCCATGAGATGCAGATCATTGATATTGGGCTCTTGAACATCGTTGAGGTTGTCGATGTCGTCCTGATGGCCCACCTAGCTTCCGTTACTACCGTTAACACTCTTGCTTTCTGAAATGTTTACGCATTCAACAAAACAAAACAAAAAATTAAATTAGTAATCACTACAACTAAGAAGAACAAAAATTCTACAAATCTAAAAATTCTCAAGCAACTTCACTTCCCGGCAGTGGCACCATTTTGATGTTTATCGTGACCAACGACACTAACCAACGGTATGAGTGTCTACGATCGTCGATAGTGTAGTAACCCAACTAAAGGTTGGGGTTGAGTCCCAAGGGAGTGGTTTTGAGAATTGATAGAAAAATAAACTTACGTTCTAACTAGTCGTAGCTAAAGCTATTGACGAACAAAAACATAGTAAATTAAAGGGGGTGACACGAAAGTGTCAACTATCAAATGGGGCTTTGTCACAAGTAGTAAAAACAACAAAAAATTAACAAGAAAATCAAGTATGTGGAGAAATTCTTGGGGTGTGACTGCAATACAAGCTGAGATAAATCGTTCGGTACATGTTTTCGATAGGAAATTTGCAAAATAATAGTGATTAGGCTAAGCTTTAAATGGAAACAAGCTCCCTCTCGGGCAACTTACCCCATTTCAAATGGGTTTCTCTCGGACACCCATCTGCCGCATGAAGACCAGCGTACACCTTACCCCACTCACTCTCTCGAGCTTCGTGTTAGGATATGGGACTAGGGCTCACCCTCTCAGGCTGAACCTCATGTCGAACTACTCCTTAGTCCATCAGTCTAGTGGTCTTAGTTTCGCGACCTCCCTCTTGGGAAAGCCGAAAACACATGGGTGGTTTTGTATTTGGAGCTACAAACCCATTAAATTAAACCACAACCACTAGGTGAAATAACCATTAAAATACATCTAGCCTGTCAGCAAGCAAGACCCAATAACAATATCAACAGATATTTGCCAAATCATACCCCAAGAATGGGGGTTTTTAGCCACACATCAAGAAATAACAAAATACAGCTAAAATGATTAAACCTTGATTTAGGAAAAGGAAGTAGAATGGAGAAGACCCACTTCTAACTTGGGGAAGATGAAATCATTCTCTCTTCACGTCTCCCACAAAACCTTTTCCAAACTTGAGAGAAAAATATCTAAAAGTACTAATCTATTGTGAACAATATAAAAATGTTTCGGAACTTCTAAAATTAATAAATTAGTGCTTGCGGATAGCTCGGCGAAATTAGTTGAGTTCACCAAGTGACTCGGCGACTCACCCATCTTTTCTCTCATATCCATTTAGTGCTTGCCTTCAGCTTCTTAACGTTCTAGATAGTTGGGCGGTATAGTACTGCTTCGCGGAACTATTTGGCGAAGCGCCGACTGCTCCTCTCATCGCCTTCTTGATCCTCTTCCTTTAGGGACTTCACATATTGAAACAAAGGGCGGAGTCTGTTCTTTCGACGAATCACCAAAGATGTTTGGCGATGCTCAGGCTTCAGCTTCTTCGTTCTTTCCAGCCTTTTTGTTCCTTTTTGCGCCTCAGTGTCCATGCTTCTACTAAAACTTCAAATACCTGAAACTTAAGAGTTTTCATCAGATATTGAGACAAAATAAGCATTCGAGGACACTATTTCTATAAAAATAAAGCCCTAAATGAGTCCAAATTGTGGACTCATCAACGACCCACCATGAAGTCCATTATTTTCTGCTTTCATTCAAGAATGGGCATCTCTTGAAGAAAACTATGTAGGCATCTAGTCTGATATTCCACCTGTGGACAATTCTAACACTTGGACACTTACTTCACTGTGTCCCTCTTCAATCGAGGCCAACATAGAATTGCCTCAAATTTTGAAACATCTTGGTTAGACTTGGATGAATCAAAACCCGTGAATCATGAGATTCTACCAACATGTTTTGAATTAAATCATCAACCTGAGGAACGCAAACCCACTAACTAAGAATGAGTACCTCACACGCATCAAGGGTGGAATTTCGGGCCTCTCCGAACACCACATTGTTGCGGATGCATTTATTATATTTCACATTGATATGAACTCAAACTGGAGATTTTAATTGTTTGGAAATGCAATGCAAAATAAGGGAAACAAAGTTCAGATTCTAACTCACCAATTCCACTATAGAGACCGACACACTACTATCACGATTATTTTCATAGCAAAAAAACTCCCACTGTAGTGGCCCAGTCACGCTATGCAGTCTTGAAGAGTTCAGCCCATAAATTTTCTAAAATTAGAATTGTTTTCCATTACCTTATCCGTACCAACTCTTGAAACACATAACTATTAATAATATAATCCCAAGATTAATCTGCGACATAGGTATCCTAAATATGTGCATCATAGATTCAACACAAACCCAAATATCATATCCAGCAACATATAATTAGGCACCTAACACCACCTTCTCACAAATTTAATTATGAATAACACTAGAAAGTAGTGCATAATATCACATTCTCACTATCATACCAGAAAAGCGTCATCCCTATGGTTCCCAACCAATACCAACTGTTCCAAAATCAAAGTTTCCCCACTGTCACAATTTATCCTTTTCCCTTATCATCTGTACCAATGGTAAGTCCGTGCTAGTTTAACACGACACTTCCAATCAATAACATAACCATTAAATTATAGGACTGGACTAAACCAAAACATGTTCAGTAAATCATATAGAAATTTATCATTAATTTATCACACCTAATCAATTTAAGTACTTCTCTTGTTCATAATATCATACAAACACAAGTCATAACACTTTCCGCACATGCAAAAATTCATGAAATACAATGCACAAAGTAACAATCATTAAGTTTTATTGTTATGGAAAGTCAGGTTTATTACCTCTTATTCATATCATTAATGACCACAAACTGATCACCCAAGCATTCACAAGACTCTTAAAGCCAGATACCAATTGGAACCTTCCCGATTCTAGTCTTTCCTTTCCTTAGTCCCTTCAGCTGTAACAATGTAATCTATTTTACCTCGTCGATAAACCAATAGGAATCCTGAGATACAATTGGACTCACCTCATATGACAAGAGACACGCCACACAAAAGGAAAGGAGAAGTGACACAAGTTTCTAAAATGATTTATAGCTTGATGATCCAATTTGGACTCTAACACCAAATTGTTATGATCCCATAGCCCCAAACTTAACGTCCCACATGATCACACATGTGGGATCTGATACGAAATTGTCACTATCCAACCCACTTGTCATGTAGGCACCAACTCTAACACCTAGATAGGAGAACCATTAACCCCAAACTTAATATCACACGTGATCATAGATAAATCCATATATGAGTCCAACTCACCTTTCAAGTAACCTGGACCACTCAAAAGTTCATAAAATATCATTTGTAGTTTTTGACATTAAGATATGATTTACATAGGAACCATCCCAACATTTAAGCACAAACCGAACCATTTATGGACCAACACATGACAAATATAACACAATAATCAAACCTAATTCTGTCGTGAGACCCATACACAAACTGATACTATATCGGTCTGGTATCCAAGTCAACCATTGTTAGTACATACCAAGTGTGGTATCCAAGCTAACTTAGTATTTTTTATTAGTGTGGTACTCGAGTCAACCATTAGTGTATTATAATAGCGTGGTACCCGAGCAAACTACCAATTACAAAAAACATGCACAATCAAAATCACAATGAACAGCCACACTTGAAGCCATGTCTAAATTAAACAGGTTCATTGCATGAGATTATAAACATGAAGTCATTTCACATTCACCCTTTATTTCCTGAACATGCATTACACAAACATTTCACATGAAACAGTCAATATGAACACACATATACATATATACACCCATATATCAATAGCCCAATATTGGACCCCATTATTACTACACATTCATTAAAACGAAAATACCTCCGTAGTCCATCAATTAATACTCTTCCCATTCATTTAGTTCCCTTGATTATCACAAGTCCCAAAAATGGCTATAACTCAACAATTTCATAATACTTAATCTTAAAATCACCACCAAACCACCCCAAAAAGAAAATTCAAGGTTAACAATCAAGAACTAGAAAACCTAATCCTTATTCATTATCTTTCCCCACTTTGACAGTAATAACAATAACCTTTAGCCTTCCAGGATTTACAAAGGCCTATGCATGAAACCTTTAGCCTTCCAGAATGTACAAAGGCCTATACATGAAACTTCTCGTCCATTTACAAGAATATTATGAAATAGAATACATGTCTAACTATTCCATTGAGTAAATCGAGCCTACCTGAGCACCAAGCAACTCATGACGTCTGATGTAAATTTTGACTCCTTTTGTAAAGATTTTAGCTTGTTCTTGATCTAAAATAATACAATACCAAATCAATCACAAATGGCCTAAATATTCCATATTTTATTATAATCCAAAACTCTAGGTCAACCTCATGATTTCCCCACTATTAATTTATCAAGGATTATCAATCTTGTGATTACTCTAATGCATTATGATAAATGAAATCAAGAATTGCCTCTTTTATGAACAACTGAAGGTCTTACACCCTAAAATCCTCATAAACCTAGATTTTCTTCACCTTAGAATGAATTCAAACCCTTCCATCATGCCACAAATATTTTTGTAAGACCTAATAAGCGAACTACAAAAGTAGGGAATCATATTGCTCACCTTTACGAACATTCCTCATGATAACCTACTGAAATTTTCCCTAGGTCACTCTTTTCTTCTCCAAAACCTTTCTTGGCTGATTATGGGAGATTTTAGGGGGTTTTCTACATTTACAATGTCTTATCGCGTTACAGCAGTCTAATCGAACCCCTGATCCCGCTATAGCGGCCCAAATCGATTATCTTTTCTTTTTTACTCATAAAAATAGGACAGATCATTAAAATAATCTTTTGAAGCTTTTTTTTATCAAGGGTAAGCTATAGAAAAAGTACAGTTTCTGTCTTCTAATTTAGTGTTTGCTGAAATCGACAATGTGTGATGTCTAGATAGAAGTACAAATCTACAATTTTACTTAGATTTCATACGATCTCAACGATTTTCCATCGACAACAATTCAAGTAAGTCGATATGATACAACAATAAAGATACTGGATGGGTGTAGATCTAGATTTCCTTAAATAACCTCCCGTAAAAAAATGATGAATTAGACTTTAAAGCATTTAAACATAGATGGTGGAATTAATCAATATTTTGAGATAGAACCCATTAAAGGATACATCCAAGAAAGAAAAACTAGTTATTGATGATAAAATTACCTGGGGGAGTTAATTTGACATGGTGAACAAGCATGGATTTCTCTTCAACAAGTGTAGAGGCTAAGCTTTATTGGTTTGGTCGCATGGCTTCATCGTGGAAGCTTCAAACTCTCTGATATCTCTGACAGCTTCTCTGAAGCTTTGATTGTCGAAACTTTTACTAGAAGCATCTAGTGCCTCTCTGACTTCAATTTTAGGTTTGTGTTTCTTGTTTTATTTCTCTTTTTGATTTTCTTACCTTTTTATTTTTTATCATTTTTGTTGGGCCTTGGCTTTTGGGCCGATCCTTTGTATTGTTTTGCTAATCAAATTTTGACTCAATCCGTATTTCAATAAAAAAAAAAAAGGTGCCACATTACCATATCACATAGGAAGTTGTCACAAACTTTAATGAAGTATTAGCTAATTGTCATGATGCCACTTTGTCACCCCACACATGCATTAAATCAAAGCATAAGTGATATATTCTAAGGGGGAAGGAGCTAGATTCTTGTTGAGGCTTTTAGAAGACCGTAGAATACTCAAGAAAAATTCTTGGAAGGTTTTACAATTCTCTAGGCTTGTAGATAATTCTAGAGGGACTAGATTGTAAATATATAGGGACTTGTTTAGTAACTTTTTGTTTATACTTTAGCCCTTAGAAGAGTAATATAAATAAAAGGGATCTCATTTGAAACACAACCAAGCAAGTGCAAAGCATTCTCCAATCAATACAAAAAGCCTTCTTACAAACTCTCTTGTTTCTTTCTTCATTGCCTTACTGAGCTATGTTTGGAAAGACTTACTTGAGCTTATAAGATCGTAAAAGATCCATCACTAAGTTGTCATGTGTCACACAGAGCGTTAGTCAAAGTCTGAGTCCGTGAAAAAGTGGTATCAGAGCCAAATTGTTTCTAAGGGAATGGCTAACGAGGGAAGCATCAACGCTACTAGAACCACCAATGTCAGGTCAAATGGTAGAAGGAAGCACTTAAAGGAAATGAAGAACCTTAAGAGTAACAAGGAATTATTGCTCGACCCTCAATCACTGAAGCTAGTAATATGGAACGTGGTGAGGAGCCCATTAGCGTCATGCCTGGAGTAGAGAGGATCGCGAGGGTTGACACGGTGAGGCATGTTGTGTAGATCTTAGGCAATCGTTGAACAAGGTCGACGGCAAGTTTAAGACTCTCGAGGACTTCACCCTCAAAGAGAATGACAACATCCACAAAGAGTTAGAGGCACGTAAGCATGTAGAGTGTGAGATGAGGGAAATCATCACTTCATTGGAGTGTCGGCTCATGAAGGCATTAAGCATAATTGAAACAACGAAGGCTGAGATGGAAGCTCTCAAGGGAAGAATGGAAGCTTGAGGATCTTCAATACCCAATGGAGATAGGGAGGCGAAGATTTAGGCTCCCAAACGAACAATGTCCAAAGGAATTTGTTACACACAGGAGGTAGAGAATTCCCGGTGGCATTTGGAGAATTAATTTAAGTGCAGCAAGGTGAAGAGTGATAAGAGAAAGATCAACATTGTGGTGTTGTACCTATCGGAGATGGCCATGTTGTGGTGGAGGCGAAAAGAGTAAAAAATGGTGAAGGGGTTTTGCACCATCAACACATGGGAGAAATTTCGAGTGGAGTTCAAGAAGGCTTTTTTCCTAACAACATCATTTATGAGGCGAAGTGTAAGTTTAGGGAGCTGAAGCAGATAGGCAGCACACATAATCCATGAAGAAGTTCACCACCCTTAGGCTCTAGATTCCAATCCCCATAGATGAAGATATGTTCTTCCACTACATGGATGGGCTGAAAAATGGGCCATGAAGGAGTTATAATGGTGACAGGTCAGAACTATTGATGAAGGTATCATGCAGGATGAAACTTTGACAGACTTTAGGCATGAAAAGGCCTGATCTAGCCAGAATAGAGGAGATGAGAGGTAGTCATGACCAAGGGTGGAGAGATCGTGGTAAAATCAAGGCGCATCAGCCACATCCCATGAATCATGACACTTATAAGTCTGATGGCAAGAAGTCTGGACGTCAAAGCGATACAGAAAGGAAGGCATAGGCTACAAAGAGAAACAATTGCTACATATGCAGTGGGCCGTATGGTTATGAAAAATTCCCTGACTTGAAGAACCTTGGTACCATATTATAGGAATGGAAGGAGAAAGATGGATAAGAGTCAGGGAAAGGTTCAGATATGAAGCAGTTGGACTTGATTGGACTATTTAGAGTTATAGCAAAGCAATGAGAGAGGCCGAAATAATACGATGCACAATATGTAGACATCACGATCGATGGACTACCCACTCGTGCTATGATCGACACATGTGCGGACGCTAACATCCTGACCAAGACCGCAGAAACAAAGTTCGGATTGAGTTACATTCCATGTAACACCCACCTCAAGATAGTCAATGCACCACCACCTCTCGTGTGCAGAGTTGCTCATGGTGAAGTCAAGACTCGGTTTTCCATGTAGAAGCGATGCTCCATAGTCGTAGCAGTATCAAGTGGGGAGAGTGTCCTGAACAGCTACTTTGGCATCCCACTTAGGCATAAAATTAAAGTATAAGTGAGCTAGCCTAATTGGGAAGTATCTAGAGTCTTGGAGAGGTTTGTCGAAGACTCTAGAATACACAAGAAGAATTCTTAGAAGGCTTTAGAATTCTCTAGGCTTGTAGAGAATTCTAGTAGCGGGACTAGATTGAAAATATGTAGGGACTTGTATAGTAATTTTTATTCCCCTAGGAGATTGGTATAAATAGAAATATCTCATTTGAAACTGAAGCAAGCAAGTGTAAAGCATTCTCCAAGCAATACAAAAAGGCTTCTTACAAATGCTCTTGTATCTTTCTTCATTCTCTTAGCAACCTAAGTTTGAAAAGGTTTACTTGAGCTTAAAATATCGTGAAAGAGTCATGAGTAAGTTGGCAAGTGCTGCACGGGGCGTTAGTTGAAGTCTAAGTCTGTGACATAATGCTTCAAAAATTCCAAAACTTTAGTGATGTAAGTTTTTAAAAGGAAAACAATGGAGGGTTGTTTACACCCAATTTTCACTCTTCACATTCTAAGTAAGTTTTTAAGTTTCTTCAATTTCAAACAACGTTGTAATAATTGTTTTACAAAATTAAAAATATTTTAAAAATCATTAAGGTAATTTTCCCATTTATTATAAAAAATATATCTTTATATGCATATAATATATAGATTTCTATAATTTCTACTTTTATAAACATTTGGAAAATTCTTTTTATAAATGCCAAGACCCGAAATCGCATCTTGATGGTGCTTACTATAAACCCTAGTAGGCAAGCTGAACTCATGATAACATAAGATAAAAAGAATAAAGATGAGAAATCACCTCCGTCATAGATACATACAAAACGAAATAAAATATACAAAAAGGCCTCAAAAGGGACTGAAGAATATGAAACGTATACAAGGAACCAAACCTCAAACCTAGTATTATAGGTACAAGAGCATCTAAAGACGGAAGTAGAGTTATACAAAACAAAAATGTCTAACAAAATACAAAATATGTAGACAATAAATACATAAGGAAAAGCATCAAGCTTCCAGATGTGAAGAGCTCACCACAATCTGAACAACAAAAGGGTCTTGAATGAGTGAAGATCGATGGTGTTGAATCTTGCTAGGTGTTGCATCTAAAAAAGCATAAAAGTGTAGTATGACACTACAACTTTTTAAGTCTACAACCACCCGAGAAAAGTGTGGCCTAAACTATGAAAAAGTATGGCCTTTGATAAAAGGAGGCCACACTTTTTTACTTGAAGCCACACTTTTCCAGGGGTGGCTGAAAGAAGAGTAACCTTAGAGTTTAGGCGACACTTTTATCAGCTACGCTTAAAAGAGTAGCCTGAAAGGCAAAAAGGCCACGCTTTGCAGTACCTCATATATCAACATTTCTATCTCATACAACCACACTTTCAAGCGTGGCCTTTGCTTCCTTATTGCCCACGATTTTAAAGTGTTGCCTTTACTATCTTTTGTATGACAACACTTTGAAGTGTAGTCTTTACCCATGTGCATACCTCAATTTACATGGAATATGCTACACAATTGACAGTCCTATAGCTACACTTTTAAGTGTGGTAATATTATTTTTGCTATAAAATATTTATCTGCCACAATTTCTAATTAAAAAACAACAATATTGTTTTGCAATAAATAAACTCAAGAATTAAATTAGCTAATAAGTAATTCAAATATATAGATTTGCAATAAACTTCAAAAGATAATATGTCTTGTGTACATACTCATACTTATAACGCAATATTCTAAATATGTGAACAATAGTTCAAAAACTCATACAATAGTTCAATATATTCTAGCAATGAATATATTTCACAAAATAAAATATAATGTATTCAAACTTGTAACACCTCGAAAATCAGACTTAGAAGTTGCAGCAGAAAAACACCAGAAAATGGTGGACCACAGCAGGGTTCATGGACCGTGAAAGGAACCACGGTTCTTCGACCTACCCATGGTTCACACCCCCAGAGGTGGTGGACCACAGAGCCCTTCACGGGTTGTGGACCACCTCACGAGCCGTGGGAAGGCTCATGGAGGTGAGGCAGAACCTCCCAAGCTCTGGCGTCAGACCACGGAGCCCTCCACGTGCAGTGGTCTTGATGACGGGCCATGGGAGGGTCCGTGAATCTGAGCCACCAGACCCCAACCCAAGTGAAGAACCTCGGTGACCTTTACGGTCCATGGTCCTTTAGACGGGCCGTGGTAGGGCTCGTGGTTTGACCACCTAGAACACAACCACTGGACCAAGTACCATGACCCACTTGACGGTCCGTGGTCCCTTTGGTAGTCCGTCATTGGGCTCGTGGTCAGCCTCGCCAGATTTTAAGTTAGGGGTTGTTTGATCCTTTCCCCTACGCCTTGGACACCTAAACTACGTTGTTTAACTCCTAAACTACGTAGTTTTGGTCATTTTAAGCCTATTAACTTAATCAGAACCTACCCTAATCGATTTTTCACCAAAAATTCATCGATCTTAGAGCAAAACAAGAGAGAAAAGTCGAGCAACCCTCTCCAAGAACGCAACAGGTTTCCTTCAGTTGCAGCTCCGAAATCAAAAGATTTTTCCATGAAATTTGTCACAACATATGTGGGATTTCACTATTAGGTTCCTTTCATCCATTAGGTCCCTAGAATTCAGTTAAAATCTTGAATCCCTATGTATTGCTTAGACTTAGGGTTTCTAGAACTTTAGATAAATTGTTGTGATTTAGCAGTTATGGTATTCCAAATCATATTATCATGTTTTCGTGACATTGTGCTTAGCTCTTTGCATGAAACTCATAACCCTAGTGTTGTAGATTTATTTTGTTCATGAATTACACTAGCTAGGTTAGATACACATATATACAAGCCTCAGATTTCGAATGTTTTGTTACTAGTACTGAAATGTTGCATTCTCAGTTAGCATTTCAGAATAATGAGCTATCCCGTATAATTCAGTTACGTTTTTTATTCATATTTCTAGTTGGGAGTAGGCTTAGACCGAGTGGACTAGGGTTCAGTGTACCCGTATAGTCCTATAACAACGTACCTCGTAGGTAAGTAAGTCCTCTTTGTGGGCATTATATTTAGTGATCATGCAAGTCATGCCTTTATACCCTTGGCAAGGTATATTGGGTCCTTTCAATGGGCCGTATACATCGGAATCCACGTTTAGCTCATGTAGTTTTATGTCAGTTATTAGTAGCTCCCACAGTCAGACTTTAACGCATTGGACCAGGCTTTCAATTATATTTTATTATTTGGTCTTAGCATGTTATGTACTTGGTCATTGAATCCATTTCATTTCATTCACACTATGTTTTCAGTTATTTTCCAGTATGTCCAGATTATATTATTGCTCAGTACATTCCAAGTACTGACGCATACTCTGTGTTACATCCTTTCATGATGTAAGTTCATGTACTCAACATCTAAGTCACGCATAGATCGACTCCCAATCTCCATTTTCAATAGATTCGGTGGTGAGTCCTCACATTTCGAGGACAATAGACATGTTTCTATATTTAGTGTTTTCATTTCAGTTTTCAGTACTTTCTAGAGTTAGCTGGGGGCATGTCAAGTAGCTTTAGTCACTAGAGGCTTCTTTCAGACATAGTTTAGTTTCAACTTTAGAATTGAGTTTAATCTTTCATTAGAATTGAATTCATAAGTATCTTATTTATTTAGAAAAGTTTTGGGTATTCCCCACTATTAAGTTTTATCATCATTTAGCTTCCACATTAGTTTTAATTGTTATAGAATATTTGGTCTGGTTATGATATGTCAGTTCAGGGTTAACTTGGGGTCACTCGTGATCCTAGGTCCCGTGTTAGTCAAGGGGGTAGCCTCGGGGAGTAACAAACTTGGTATTAGAGCCCTAGGTTCAAGAGTCCTAGGATGTCTAAAAAACCGCACTAAGTAGAGTCATTTTCATGGGCGTGAAGTGCACCATATCTAATGAGAGTGAGGCTATAAAGTGTTTTAGGAAAAACTTCACTTTCTTGCTATTTGTGTAGGTATGATCTTCTTTGTAACTCGGTCATTATGCATTTTAGATCATGCCTCTATATAGAGCTAATGCAAGGAACGCTAACGCAGCCCCCCAGTCCCAGATCATGATGTTTCGAACGTAGAGTTTCGGAATGCAATCCAGCTTTTGGCTCAGAGCATAGCTAATCAGAACAATCAGCAGGTCCCAGTTCCTACCAATCTAGTAACTAGTCACATATTTTCTGGTAAGTGGACAATATGGCCAATCTGCATCACAAAATGTTGTGATCTTTCCATTAGAATTACTGGACAGTAATAGACCTTTACTAGACTATTTTTTTAAAGATATTTGATGACCCTCAATGCAACATCCATAAATGACCTCTTAGGTTGTTGGAGAAATTGATAGAGACTTTGAGCACTATAAGAAATATCTGGTCTTGTCATATTAAGATAAAGCAGTTTCCCAATAATTTTTTCATACATAATTTGATCTACTAATGTAATTTCCGGTATACCTTGCTTGACATGTTCATCATACTATCTTGAGGTAAACTTAATATTACAGTCAATAGGAGTTCTTGCTGGTTTAGATGCAGAGAATCCAACTTCTGCTATAAGTTCCAAGGTGTATTTCCTTTTTTTGATCTTGTGAGCTCAATTCCCAAAAAATACTTAAGCTCTCCTAAGTCTTTTATCTTAAAAACCCCTGCAGCATAGTCATATAAATCTCATCCTCCAAATTACCTTACAAATATGCATTGAACTCATCCATTTGATGAATATGTCAGCTTCCTGTGCCATAATGGATAGTATAGTCCTAATTGTTACCATTTTCACTACACGAGAGAGAGATTCTTTGTAATCTATTTCCTCCTTTTGATTGTACCCATTTTCTACAAATCTTACCTTAAATCTTTCCACTTAACCTGTAGATTTATACTTAAATCTTTTATATCCACCCACAACCTATAGCCTTCTTTCCCGGTGGTAAGTCTGTAACACTCCAACTCTTATTATCCTCCAATGCTTGTATCTCAGATTTCATTGCCTCTACATACCTTTGATCTTTTATGGCTTCAGAATATGTGGTAGGTTCTTGCAGACCATAGATAGAAACTTAATAAGATTGATAAGAAGGAGATAAATGATCATATATAAGGAACTTTTTTATTAATATTAAGTCAAACAAAGTCTTTATCTCAACATACTTCATTGGATGGTGATTGGACTGTATAAGTATTAGATGTACATTGTTCCAGTATGTTACATTACTAAATAATTCATTGAGTCGATATCAATATATTTTATATTTGGATGGATCATACATTAGACTTTTGTATACTACATTACAAGATAACACATGAAATCAATGTCAATATATTTCATTTTGAGTAGATCATGAAGGGGATTCAATCTATTACATTACTAGATGAGTCATGAAGTTAATTTTAATATATTTTATGGTTAGATTGATTAATAAGTGAACTCGAAGTATTGCAATACTAGACGAGACATGTAATTGTCAATGTATTACATGTTCAGATAGACCATGCAGTGGGATCGCTTTATGTATTATTGTGATAAAGAACAAGTACCCCCTAGGCTATGATCAAAATCCTATAGATACATCTTAACCAAACTAAGGTCATATTACACCAACCCCCCGCCCCCTATGAACCCATTTTTCTTTTGTAATTATGTACACCTTTTGGATTACATGCCATCCAAACATCTACCACGTGCCTCAACTACGTGGAGTCACAAAGTGGGCCACGTAAGCCAAAAGGTGTACAAAATTACAAAAAAAAATGAGTTCGGGGTTAATAGGACCTTAGTTTAGTTAAGGTGTATTATTGAGATTCCGGTCATAGTTTAGGAGGTTGTGCCTTATCCTTATATTATTAGATATATAATGAAATTAATGTGAATATATTTTATGATTGAGTCATTCATGAATAGGCCTTATACTATTACATTATTGGATAAGTCGAATCAATTTTAATGCACCTCGTGATTGGGTGGATCATGAAGTGGAATCATCCTATTACATTACTAGATGAGACATAGAATTGATGTTAATGCATTCCTTACTTGGGTGGATCATGAAGTCGCTCAAACTACTACACTGTTGTATGAGTCATGGAATCAATGTCATAGTATTTCATGCTTGACATACCCAAAAATGCAATACATTGACACTGATTGTATATCTCATATAATATACTTTATTAAAGTCATTTTACTATCCACCCAAGTATGAAATACATTTACATTGATTAATAAACTAATAACGACCATATCTACGTTTATCATATATCAATCGCTAGCTACTTACAAATTTATCTTAAATATATTAAAATATTATATTATATTTATTGATATAGGCTTAGAAAATATAACAAGCTTTTATCTTCATAAAACTAAAAATTTGTAATCCTTTGGATCGACAACAATCTTCTACATAATAATCCAACAAAGCAAGTATGTGGTCTATGATTTCATGTCCTTCTAGGTATTCAACATTCTCTTGATAATCATAATTTATTTGAGATAAAAACTCGTATATCAGGATCATTCGATATTATTTCATTATTTTTTTCCTACAATGTAATTGACACATTCTAGAACTTGAAGTCTATAACATCAATATAAATATCTTCTACCAAAATAAGTTATGATCCCCAATTGGATTTCCCTCCAAGTATTCTATACCCTTTATTTTTTTCAATACTATCTTTTTAATTCATATATTCTTCAACGTTGCACTCACAGTTCACTTCTAAATTATCATTATTCACTTCGTAACCCAACATAGCAAGTGTCAAAACAAAAACACTCAAGAAACTGTTTTGAAGAATAAAAATAGAGTGAACTTATGAAATTCTAGCAATGCATTAATTTGCAGAAGATCTGAATTTATCCAAGGAAAAACATAACCATTTCCTATATAGTAGCCACTTACAAAGTGGATGTTAAAACTGAATAAGAACATGTGCCACTAACAACGATAAGATGGGCTACTAACTTCAGAAAGTTAAGCAAATAAAGTTGACTAAGTCTAGCTAGAAAATAGGAAGCACTAAATTGAAATAAGTAAAAGACAGTAAAAACAATAAGTTGAAAATATGCCAATTATCTAACACTCCTCCTTGGCTTTTTTGTGACAATTACCAATTCATTGCCTCAGATCTTCAAACCTTTCATTTGGTAGTGACTTAGTGAAAATGTCAGCTAGCTGGGTCTCAGATGAACAATGAACACCAAACACTTCATTAGATTATTGGAATTCTTTAAGAAAATGAAACTTGATCTTGATATGCTTAGTTCGACCATGAAACACTGGATTTTTTTAGATTGAAACTGATTAACTGTTATCAGACGTGATCTTGGTAGCTTCTGTTTGTTCATGGCCCAAGTCCTTCAACATCTTCCTTAGCCAGATAGCTTGATTCACAGTAGATGCGACATCTATGTACTCATATTCTACTGTTGATTGAGTTGTAGTTTCTTGTTTCCTAGAGCTCCAACTAAAAGAACTTGTCCCCAAACATAAAATATATTTAGAGGTGCAAATGGAATCATCAACTCCGCCACCCCAATCACTATTATAGTACCCGACCAGGTTCATAGTTACTTTGGCAGATGTTGGAAAAAAAATTCCAAACTTGTTGGTTCCTTTAATATACCTTAACACTCCTTAGCCGTTGTGAAATGTGTGTCTTTAGGCGAATGCATGAACCTACAGAGAAAACTTTCAACAAATGGAATGTCAGGTCTGTTTGCGGTTAGATATAGAAGACTACCAATTAAGCTTCTAGACATACTGTCATTTCACATTTTCGGAATCCTCATCCTTGACAAACTTCACACCAATAGAGATTGGGGTACTCACAGGTTTGCAGTCTTGTGTTTTGAACCTGTTTAGAATATATGAAATGTATATCTGCTGGCATATGAAAATTCCATCATTGGACTGCAACACTTCCATGCCAAGGAAGTACTTCATGACTCCAAGATCAATCATTTCAAAGAATTTCTCCATTTCATCCTTGAACCTTTGGATTAGTTCAATTTTGCTTCATGTCACAAGCATGTCATCCACATAAATTGAGGCAATTAAGGGCTCACCTATAGTGACTTTCACATACAAAGTAGCTTCACTTTAACTTCTACTAAAGTCAAGTTGGATGAGATGATTGTCCATCCTCTCATACCATGACCTTGGGGCTTATTTTAGGCCATATAAGGCCTTCGTTAAGAGATAAACTTGATACTTTTTTCCATGAATTGAGAAACCATTAGATTTCTCTACCTAGATCTCTTCAACAAGCAAACCATTCAAAAAAGCCTATTTGACATCAAGCTGATGAATCTGCTAGGAACTATGAGATCTAAATGCAAGAATAAGCTAGATTGTGTCATACCTTGCTACAAGAGCAAATGTTTCCTGGTAATCTGTACCATATTGTTGTGCGTATCCCTGCACCACTAAACTAGCCTTATGTTTGTAAATTGTTCCATCGAGATTGAGTTTTGTGTTGAAAATCCATTTTACACCAATCACCTTGCGATTTCTAGGTCTGTCAGCAAGCTACTAGGTTCCATTCTTCTGGATCATGTCTAGTTCATCTTGCATAGATCTCCTCCATGCATGAGAGTCTTGTGCTTTAGTATAGCTTGTTGGATTAGAGGTAACCAAATCACACCGCTGGTAGATATCTTTTAAGGTTCGAGTTCCCTTTACTGGTATGTCATCCACTAGTTCATCTTCTGGAAGTTGAGGCTATTTTTTTGAAAATAAATTAGAATAAGATGTCTTCTAATTTTTCCAGTCCCAACCAGGTGCTTCATCAAAGTTCACTTCTTGGCTGAGAATTAGTTTTTCTATTTTAAAACAGAAAATCATGTATCCTTTGGATGAACTATAGCCCATAAATATGCCCTTATGAGCCTTATTGTCCAGCTTATTCCTCTTTTTTTCTAGAATTCGATAATAACATAAACACCCAAACATTCTGAGATGGTGTACTGATGGTTTGTTCCCACACCAAGCTTCATATGGAGTCATATCATGCAAGGCCTTAGTAGGCAATCTATTCAGCAAATATACAGAGGTATTGATTGCCTCCACCCAATACTGATTTAGGATCTTTCTTTAGAGCAAAGGACATCTAGTCATCTCCATTACTGTCTTGTTCTTCCTTTCAGACATGCCATTTGGTTGTGGAGTGTATGGTAATTTCAATTGGCATTCAATACATGTGCTATTACAAAACTCCACAAACTGAGAAGAAATATATTCTCCTCCATTGTCATACCTTAAATTGTTATACTAAGATTACATTGATTTTCTACTAAAGCTTTAAATTGTTTAAAAACATCAAAGACTTCACTCTTCCGTCTAATGAAATAAACCCAACACATTCTGGTGTAGTCATCATTAAAGAGGAGAAAGCATTTGTTACCACTCAATGAATTTGTTTTCATTGGGCCGCAAACATCCGTATGAATGAGCTGAAGTTTCTAGTTAACTCTTCACACTTGATTTGCTTGAAATGACAATTTTGTTTGGTTTCCCTATTGGCAGGTTTCACAAACTTGAGCATTAGAAAGAATTTCAGACATATTTTCCACTAGCGCCTTCTTTTTCATCTCTGCGATGCTTCTCATGTTGAAGTGACCAAACCTTTTGTGCCATAAGTTTGTACATGTTTGTGAAGTAATAGTGTAAGCATACTCAATTATTTTCTCCCAATCANAACTTGAGCATTAGAAAGAATTTCAGACATATTTTCCACTAGCGCCTTCTTTTTCATCTCTGCGATGCTTCTCATGTTGAAGTGACCAAACCTTTTGTGCCATAAGTTTGTACATGTTTATGAAGTAATAGTGTAAGCATACTCAATCATTTTCTCCCAATCAACTGAAACCATTTGATAGTGATTAGGTTGGGTCAGATCATGACATCATAAGCACTTCAGGTGATTGTTTTATTCTTGGTTCGAGATGTTTTTTAGGGTTCTAAAAGAAGCAAGGTATCGTGGCACAGACAAGTGAACTTTGGACAATGGTGTTAGGTTCAGGAAAAGTCAGAACTTCAACTTGCAAGGGTATTATAATAGTGATGGGTTGGGTCAAATGATGACTTGAAAAGCACTTTGGGTAACTGTTTTAGCCCTGGATCAGGATGGTTTTCATGGTGCTAAAAAAGAAGCAAGGCATCATGGCATACACAACTGCAGAAGCTGAATTTAAAGTTGTAATATCAGTTGTTAATCAAGTTCTTTGACTAAGAAAGATTATGTTAGCTCTTGATCTGGAGCAACAAGAAAGCACGAAAGTGTTTGTGGATAATCAGACAACTATGGAAATTTCTCATAATCTAGTTTTTCATGGAAAAACAAAACATTTGAAAATGAAATTGTACTATCTCAAGGAAGTGCAAGCAGACAGAGAGGTGAAGTTGGTTTATTGCAAGTCAGAAGATTAAAATACTGATGTTCACTAAGCCATTTCATTCTAATAAGATTGAATTCCTTAAAATGAAGCTTGGTATCACACCCCGAGCCTACACCCTAGACATGGCCGACACTTGAGAACTATCGCTAGTCTACAAGCGAACCCTTGGTCTGGCTGACTACTTAGCGGAAAAATTACTCAAGAAAAATGGGGACTCCAACTACCAACAATTAACTCAAAGCATCTCAACAATAACCCAACTCAGTAAATGTTTGAAATACTTAATTAAACATAAATAAGTGACTGAAAGTCTCAAAACATCAACAAGGGAAATAGGGAGAGACTCCTCAACTTTTAACTATATAGAAATCATCTAAATACTACGAAAGCTATCGGGACAGGATCCTCGACAACTCAACAAAACAATAATAATAGCGTGAAGTCCTCCTGAAAGTAAGGAGGCTTACCTAAACTAGCTAGAATGCAAATGTTATAAACCATGCACCTGTTGATAACCCTGAATACCTGTATCTGCATCATAAAATGATGCAGGTCTAATGACATTAGTAAATTGAATGTATGAGCATATAAGGGGAAAACTGAAACATATATAACTTAATTAATAACATGGCAAGACAATACTCACCTTAAACTCAACTACAATATGAAAGAAATAATAATAAATGCAATATTTAAAGCTTTTAAAACAGAAGATATAAACTCAAATGTATAAAAATACAATAAAATACTCTTTACTCTTATTTGGGAGATTCTCTAACCGACAACCATCACTATGAGCTATGTGATGATACAACGTCTCGCCTACACTGCCAGAACTGTCTTATACCTTGCTGCGATATAGAACACCTCAACTAAGTGGATCCACTAAGCTATGCTTAAAAGCAATAAGGAGTTGTCTAAAAAGTATGGTCCCTTACCCATGTTGGTGAAATATTTTATAAGGAATGTGAGTTGTCTGAACTCATCCCCATATCAGTGCTCAGTACTACTCCCAATAAGATATAACTCGTGCTTAAATGTATAAAACATAACTCTTTCTCAATTGGAGGTAGTTACTCAAAGGATCCTCTTAAAAGAGGTAATACTCTGAAACTTCTCTAAACTCATAAACTCAATTAGAAATTGATGTTTCTCTCTTTTAAAGGTAAAAGTGTTACACTTGGGAATACTTAGTTCCCTTATACTCATTTTGAAATATTAAATATAACTCCTCTCATTCTCATACTCATTTACTAAAGATTTAGTTCAAAACTATAGTTAATTGCATAAGAGTTCTCAAATTTGACTCAAAAGAACCTCTTAAACTTTACTTAAATTTTGAATTGTAAATTAAATTAAGAGATGTGATCAGGATATGCAGGATCTCTCAAGGATTAATAAAGACATTAAGAGTTAATATCAAGAAGAGAGCGAAGACATAATTTGAAAGAACACATACGGGATGAAGAATGGAGAAGAAAAGGGTCAGGCGACCCTAGCCTACTAGTGGCGCGTCGCGCCAGCCTCAATATTTGTGGGGCTGCTTTGGGGCACACTGTAGGCACAGGGTGCCAACCCCAAAGCTGACGCGCCAAGTTCCTGGCGCTTTAGGGGGGCTCTGCCCCACCCCGAAACCAAATTGTTGATCATTTTTCTTGTTCAATTTTGGGTCCTAACTCATCTTGAATCAATTGTTTTCTTCCAAACTCACTTTTCTTCATAAACCCAACACAAATTCATTGAAATACCACCCAAATTCTATCAAGAAACACCACTTATTTGCAAGACCCTCACCTCAAGAACTCAAAACCTCCAATGTTAAAGAATGAGGCTAAAACTCAAGAACTACTCAACAATCATTACATAAACGATGTCATGGATGAATTAATAGAATAATTTCATGTTTGGCGCGAGGATGAAACAGTCCATTACTATGGCAAACCTCACATACTGGAAAAAAATATTGTTCTTAGCGAAATTCCTCAACCCTTGACTGAACGCTTGAAAACCCTCTTTTCCTCTTCTTGAAACTTCTCCCTAAAATTTTAAGTATTTAGGAATGTGAAAAATAACTTAGTGTCAGATTACACCCATAAATTGGGTGAGAAACGCATGTTCAAGCCTAGTAGGGTAAGGAAAATACCAAAATTCCCCTTTCTCAAATGGATGAAATGCTTTAACTAGAGAGGCTTCACTTAAACAGCCATAACATTTAACTCGGAGCTCAAAATTTATCAAACTTGGCGGTGTTGGAAAGAAGACTCAAAGACCTTCCATTTGATATGTGATGGGCCACCTAACTCTTTATGTGCTTAAAAATATAGTCATTTGAAGTTTGTCCAAGACTAAAACTGATGGAAATGTGAGTCTTCAAACGAAGGTCTTTAAGTCGTCTTTCCAACGCCACCAAGTTTGCTAACTTTGAAGGTGCAAGTAAAAAGTTATGATTATTTGAGTGAAGCCTATCCAGTTATGGCTTTTCATCCGTTTGGGAAAGGGGTACTTTGGTATTTTCCTTACCCCACACGACTTGACCACGTTTTTCCTCACCCAAGTTAAAGGTCTAATCAGATGCTATGTTATTTTTCACATTACAAAACACTTAGAATTTTAGGGCTATGTTTCAAAAAGATGAAAAGAGGGTTTTCAAGCATTCAAGGAGGAATTTCGCCAAGAAAAAGGGTTCTTTCGAGGTATGTAGGCTTCTCATAGTGTTGAGTTTGTTTGCCCTTACGCCAATCGTGTAATTTCATTCATCAATTCGTCCATGAGATTGTTTATATTGAGATTCTTGAGAAGTTCTTCAGTTTTAGCCCCATTCTCTAACAATGGAGGTTTTGAGTTTTGAGATGAGGATTTTGCTAATGAGTGATGCTTCTTGATAGATTTTGTGTGGGATTTCATTGAATTTGTATTGGGTTTATGAATCAAAGAGAGTTTGGAGGAAATCATTCGATTCTAGTAATTTGGGTTCTGGCATGCTGCGCTAGCAGTGCACCCCAAACACTGCTCGGTAATTTGGGGGATGGCGCCTGCGCCACTCAGTGCACCAGGGTCGCCATGTCCCTACTCTTCCGTCCCTTTTTCCGTATGTCTTTATTCAAATCATGTGTACGTTCTCTTCTTAATATGAACTCTTAAAGTCTTCTGTAATTTTTGAGAGATCTAACATGCCATAATCACATGTCTTTATTCACATTTCCAATTATAGTAAAGTTAAGAGGAAAGTCAAGAGGTTCGTTTGAGTCACTTTGAGAATTCTTTGAATTGATTATAGATTTGACTAAATCTTGAGTAAATGAGTATGCGAATGAGAAGAGTTTTCTTTCATGTTTCAAAATGCGTATAAGGGAACTAAGTATTACCAAAATGTAATACTTTTACATTTAAAAGAGAGAAACATCGATTTGTAAATGAGCTACAAGTTCAGAGAAGTTTCAGAGTATTACCTGTTTTAAGAGAGTCTTTCAATAATTACCTCAAATTGAGAAAGAGTTATGTTTTAAACATTTGTGCATGAGTTATATATTATTGGGAGTAGTATTGAGCACTGATATAGGGATGAGTTCAGACAACTCAAAATCCTCATAAACCATGTATGCCAACATGGGTAAAGGATCATACTTTTTAGGTGATTCCTTATTGCTTTTAAGAATAGCTTAGTTGATGGATCCAATAAGTTGAGGTATTATATACCCCAGCAAAGTATAGGACAATTCTAGTAGCGTGGGCAAAACATTGTATCATAACATAGCTCATAGCGATGGTTGTCTCTTAGAGAATCTCCCAAATAAAAGTAAAGAATATGCTATTGTATTTTTATACATTTGAGTTGATATCTACTGTTTTAAAAACTTTAAATATTGCATTTCCTACTATTGCTTTCATATTGGAGTTGAGTTTGAGGTGAGTATTGTCTTCCCATGTAATCAGTTCAGTTAACTATTACTTTCAGTTTTCCCCTTACATGCTCGTACATTTAATGCACTGACATCATTCGACCTGCATCTTTTTATGATGCAGATACAGGTGTTCAGGGTCATCAATAGGCGCTTCATTGATACCTTTGTATTCCAGTTAGCTTTGGTCAGCCTCCTTGCTTTCTGGTAGGTTCCACATTTATATTTCGGTTTGGTTAAGATGTTGTGGGTCTTCGTAACGACTCGGAAAATGATAGGTTAAGCAAGAGCCTAAGACTTTGTGTTGACTTTATAATGAGGTTCTATAAGGGGTTTTTATGTAATTTCGTTTTAATTGTGTTACATCCGACAATTTAAAATGAATATGAAGTAGCTTGAAATTGGAAGTAGTCACTTTTGGAAAAAGTTCAGAACCTGGAAATTTGGTTAAGTGTGGGAAATCAGTGAGTTTTTGGCCAACTTTGAGCAGTCATAACTCCTAGCTCAGGATGATCCAGGAGTAGTTCCAGTTATGTTTGGAAAGCCCTTGGAACGATCTTTCCAACGCCACCGAGTTTGCTCGATTCCGAGTTCGTATGAGCGAGTTATGCCCTTTGAAAGTTGGGCAGTTAGCAAGGAGTCCGTCCGGAAATTTAAGGGCATTTTGGTCTTTTCACAAATCTTTTCTTTTGAGGTTATATTATTGTGTTAGGCTGATTGTGGATCATTTTTGTTCCATTTTAAAAGAGTAAGAGTTAGGGTTCTTGAGTGAAGAAGAGAAGAAGAGGGGAAGAAGAAGAAGAAGAAGTTGGAGCTAGGATTGAAGATTTTGAGTTCTTTCTTCTTCAATTCTCGTGGGTTTTCAACTTAGAGGTATGGGGATCCTTTATCCTTGATTATTCTTCCTTTCAAGGAGCTCAATTCAAATGATTCAAAGTTCTTCCAAAAACACAAAAATCCTAATTTCGATTCTAAGCATGGGTTCTTGCATTAAATGATTTTTTTTGATGATTTACGTTATTAATGGTGTCTATTGATGGTTTTAAGAAAGAAATTTCCATGAACCCATGTCTTGGCAAGTTTCCTAAAGTTGGCTTATGAAGTGGGTTTATTATTTATGATTGAATGATGATGGAAGTATGCTTGGATTGAGTTGAATAGTTGACTTCTATTATTATCTATGCTTATCTATTGTGAATTGTTGGAGAGTTGAGGAATGGTGATTGTGGCTTGGGAAAAAGGGTAAGTGGACCTAACTTCATTGTTAAGGTAGAATTGATATAGAATTGTGATAGATTGATGTGTGATCCACTTATGGTGGAGGTGTTTACTTATTGAATGTATTGTGTTTATGGCCTTGGAGGCATTATATGAGGAATTGAAGTGTTGACATGATATCATATATGTGAATGTGATGTGAAGGACTTGAATGAGAATCAAATGAAGTAAAGGCAATCATGTTGTGAATATAAAGGTGTTCATGTGATCTCAAGGTGATCTTGTTTAAAGTGTTATTGTATTGTGATTGAAAGTGTGTCCTCTATTATTGTTCATATGTGATGATGATGGAATGTGAAGGATCTTTATAATGTGATGTGTGTCTTGACTTGGTAGACTTAGGTGCCTCTTCTTGATACATTAGAAGCTTTGTTGAATATGAATCGATAGGATATGGCATTCCTTTCGGATGTAAGTGACGAAACCTGTTTTTGAGCTGGATAGTGTTTGGTATTTTAGGCATATCTCTTGCTCTAGAACTTAGTTTGCAGTGAATAAATATGATTTGGAAAGCTAACTCGTATACCTACAACTTTTATGTTTATGTAAAATTCTAATTTAACTGTTATGGATACGAAATATGGGACGCAACATAGGGCAAGTTCTGCCCAGATTCCGAGAATTGAAATCCTGCATGACCAGCGGCTAGTGTCTTGACTATATCTTTTTGTACAAAATATATTTTGCGGTGATCCTTGTTTGTTTGCAACCCTAAGAGATGTATCTACATCTTTCATGAAGGTTATAAAGTCTAGTTCTGCCATTTTCCTTTTCAAATCTAAGATGCAACATGAGGTACTAGGCTGGCCAGATTCACTGTTTTGGGAGCATAGTTGTATTTGTACATGCTAGGCTTACTTATGATGATGATCCTATTTTACGTCAACATTACTGAGCTAATAGAAGTTAAATAAGTTATGTAATTGTATTTCTAAGGTTGATATACTCGTGAACAAGTTGAGGTATGTGGGTTTGATTGTGGAAACCTTCCTTTCCACAAGTCCAACCATTTATCCTCTATTTCTACTTCAAGTTTATGGGTCCTTATGATTATTTATGAACTCTTGAATTATGGAATTACTACTACACATCCTATTATGGTCTATTTTGCATATTATCATGAAATGGAATTATTATGTGATGTTTATGGTTTTCATGCTTCCATGATCAAATTATGAAGGTTGATATATATGTATGTTGTTGGTGGGCTGATTTATATGGATTTTGGAATTGGTTGGACTTAGTATTCTTGAAATACAAGATTTCATTTACATGAACAATAGCCCACCTTGTGTTTGATAAAATGCCCATTTATAGAATTCTTAGGAAATGGAAGGTCCAATGTACGTCCTATGAATCGGATGGTTATATAATTACTGAAATGATGATGAAATGGACACATGTATATTGTTTTCTCTATATAAGTGTTGTGAGTCGACCAAGCCTAGTACGGGGGGTAGTAGGCCCGTATAACCATATCGAGGGGTTGGTACCTTGGTTGCCTAGTACGGGGGGTAGTAGGCCCGTATAACCATATCGAGGGGTTGGTACCTTGGTTGCCTAGTACGGGGGGTAGTAGGCCCGTATAACCATATCGAGGGGTTGGTACCTTGGTTGCCTAGTACGGGGGGTAGTAGGCCCGTATAACCATATCGAGGGGTTTGTACCTTGGTCCCTAGCTCGGGGGGTGGTAGGCCCGGGTAACCACATTGAGGGGTTTGTACCTCTTTCGCCTCTCCAAGGGGGTGGTAGGCCTTGGAAATACTATATTGATGGTCACTCACCACACATGTACTATGCCCCACTAAATATGATTTATTTTATGTAAGCATCATTATACATATCATCTCATTAATATGCTATCTATCGGGTATGATTATGCACTTTGCCTATAAAGTCCTTATCTAAGGTAATCTTGGGGAACACTTAAGTGTGCTTGAAGAGGATTGTGTGGGCGGTCACTTCTTGTCTCACTCAAGTGTGTCTTAAGGTTATATTAGGTAGAGGTCCTATGGTAATGAAATGACATGTGTCCTTCTAAAGTTAAGCATGGGTTGTATATGGATTTATGTTAAGTATATGTATGGTTGGCTATGGTCTAATATGTTAATGTTGACTTGTATTATGTCTCTTATACTTGTAAAGGAAAGGTTTTATCAAAGGACATGAAAGCATACATTTCTTGTAAATGTCCGTTGTGCATATTTTCTTGCATGGTCTCCATACTTAGTACTTAATTGTGCTAACCCCTTTCTTTCGCTTTTTGACTAAAGTGTAGGGATTTGGAGATGGTGATATGTCATGGCTACTTGATAGGTTTTTAAGAGTTGAAGATGAAGACTTGGTGAGTCCTCATAGATTCGAGGGCAATAACCAACATGTTCTTTTTATGTCTCTCTAGTATTTGCTTAGGTTTTGAGTGGGCTTAGTCCCAATGTTATATTCAAGTATTAGATGGTTTTGAGACATATTGTATAAAGTCTAGAAAGTCTTCCGCTTGCTATTTATTGAAAGTATCTTCGTGTGTGAAGAAAGTTTTTAATTCCTTATGGTTTTGGTGTCTATGCGATGAATGAATGCTAAGAGGCTTGTATTAGACCTCTTCGAGGTCGAGTACGCCGGTTACGACTAGGGGGTGCTCCCGGGTCGTGACAAACTTGGTATCAGAGCATAAGTTTCCGGGATGGTCTTAGGTTGTCTCAAAACCACATCTAGTAGAGTCTTGTTCATAATGTGAAGCGCGCCACATTATGAATAGGAGGCTATTGGGTGCTAAGAAAGTTTCACTTCTTCATTCTATTAGTCGTGCCATGGAGTTTCTCTCTATAATGTCTTCCCTTGTTCTGTATGTGATGGTCATTTGGGTGTAAACTTTGAGGAAGTTTTAATGTTGCAAGGGTTGAGGGAGAGAGAATGTTGGTTTTGATGCCAACTATGACTTGGTGACCTAGTAGGTGCGAGGTGAAAGATTGTGGTGACGACTTTAGTATGAATGGGATTCCTTTGGTTACGCGTGTTGTTGGTAGTATCCGGCTTAGTCATGAGGAAGTTTTGTGATGTGTTGAAGGAATTTGTGAAATGTGTGGTGATTTAGAAATGCTAGGTGTAATGAGTATAAAAGCCTAGTGTTGTTTTGATCCAGTATTAGGATGGAAGGAGGTGAATTTGAAAGAACTAGTATGAGTATTCTCCCAAGTGGGGGATAATATGACTAGATGGTAAGGCCCTTAAGTGTCTTTGATGTTCATGAGTTAGACTTGATTGAAGTTTTATTTTAAGAGGTTTAGTGAATTAAAGAGTTGGGTAAGAATGGATTTGGTAAGATTGATGGTATCTTCATTGAAATTTCGATGCCAATGTTAATGTTCCAATTTTAGATCTTGTTCCTACAGAGGAAACTGAGATAGACATGATCGAAGATGCCAATGTTAACGTTCTGATTTTAGATCTTGTTCCTACAGAGGAAACTGAGATAGACATGATCGAAGATGACAATGGAGTTTCAGGAGGATGTTGGATCCAACTCACAGTCCATGTATATGTGACATCGGAAATAAAAGGCTGAATACCTATACATATATTCATGATTATTCGAACAGACAGAGATCGAGATATATAGTATCAGAACAGATAGGGATCGAGATCATGTAAATATATATACCTATGAATAACTCAGTATCTAGGAGAATGAATGACAACTCGAGTGTAGTTCTCAGAATTTTGAACATCTTCAAGTGAAATGTAGGCGGCAAAACCATGATTGACACACTTAGCAAAGGGAGTTAAACTCATATCTGGTAAGGGTTTGGAGAAAACCAAAAGACAAGGCTGCAGAGAATTAATAAAGCCATGAGTCAAGCTTGTAGTAGCATTTGATCTTGTAGCAGCAACAACTTCTTTCTCAATTACGACACGTGATCGAGTCGTAAACCCATCTAGGATCTCTTTTCTCCCCACATTCATTGTAGTATCAATGAATCTTTTTATAGAAAATAGCTGAGTAAAAAAGATATTTGAGTAGGTAGAAAATTGTTATTGGATGAAGAACATTGAACATGATTTATTTATTGTATAGATGAACTCTAAGGAGGCATGGGGAACCCACCCACCCCCGCTCATCCAAATTCACTTATAATTTAATGCATATTAAATATTGTTTTTCTAATTTAGGGTGAATGAAATTGACATATACAACACAAGAAGATAAAAAATAATCTCAAATAATTATATGTCCCCTATATTTAAGATTATCTAAAATTTAATAATTCCCACCAAATAGAAATCTTAAATAGTGAAACAGAGGCCCCCTAAAAAATAAATTTTACCACTTCAATATTTTCTCATGTCAAGGTCCCTTTTGACAAAGAATCTGCCTAAAGGTTAGGACTATTATGGTTATAGTACCTGTTATGATATAACGATTTATATGGAAGATAAGAAACTCTAATCTTCATGGTGGATAGTTCCCTTATGAGATACGTTATTCCAATCATAACTTTATCTTCTTAAACTTCCCTTTATTGTAAAATTTATCAATCAAAATGGCCTCATATGTTACGATTTTTGGAAGAATGAAAGTCAAGTTAATGACATATGATTGTGAGAGGAATCCCTCTTCGGTTGGATGGTTTTTATGCAACATAGATAATGCATCGAAGGGTAACCCTGGTCCTAGTGCTACTGCTATTTGTGTAAAAAATTGTGAGAGAATTATTTTAGGGGTGAAAGGAAGGAGAATTATTGATTTAAGAAATCTTATTACTGAAGTAGTAACAATTAGAGAAGGGGTTTAGTTTTGTAGTGATAGAGGTTATATTCCTCTTATTAACTTGTTATGCTCAATATATTGAAAAGAAGATAGAAAGTGCTCTAGAGTGTTGTGAAGGTGGTTGAAGTTGTAAACATAGTAAGGGATGATGACCCAATTCAGTTAAAACACACTCTTAGGGAAGGCAACACACTGACTAATTTTTTTGCCAACTTACCTGTTCATTTTACAGGTATATACATGATAGATAATTTTTAAGATATTCCACTTCTAGCAAAGAGAACCATGAACATGTTTAAAATGAGTTTGCTTCATTGAAGACTTACTCAAATAAATAACAAATAACTCTATATCAATGTTCATTTATCACATAGGTTGCATCATGAAGAGTAGGAAGATAGTTAACAATTAATGACCAACCAAATGTTAGTTCATATAAACTGTTAAATATGCCAATAGGTAAGAGATTAAGGTGAACAATAGTAATTGACTACTACTTAAGTATTTAAGTGATTGATTTTATATTGTTTTAACATGCAACTATGTGATTTTCTTTGTTCTTTTAGGGTTATTTAGCTAATATTTACTCATTTATCATACATCTTTACTTTCTTCCCATTGTTTGTGGCATTAGCCTCTTTGAGATTCATTCTATCAGGGGAGAATAATGGAGAGGGTCAATGAATTCTTAACAACTAATTCTCTCTAAAATTTGAACACTTAGTTAGAGATTACTATTGTTCTAGTTTCTAGAATTTATTTTTATTAGTGTAACAACCCAACTCACCAAACCTTGCGGGCACCTACTCTAATACTTATATAGGAAAACACTCAACCCCAAACATAACCTTCAGATGAAGCATGTCCCACATGATCACACACAAATTCATATCTGAGTCCATATCACCTTTTTCATGTAACAAGGATCCTTAAAAATCATCCAAAGTATTTAACATGTAAATATGGTATATAAAAGAACCATCCCAATCTTTAAACACAAACCCGGCCACTCATGGACTAACATGTCACAAATATAACATAATAAATAAACTCAGTCTCTCATGGAACTCACACACAAACTATTAGTGTACTGGCATGGTATTCGAGCAATCCATTATTAGTACATACTAGGTGTGGCATTCGATCTACCAACTAGTATTATGTATCACTGTGGTACTCAAGCCAACCATTAGTATTCCTGTGACACCGAAATTGGAAAGGAAAGCTTTCCTTTGTTTGGCTATTTCTTCAAACCCATGAGACCTATCTATAGTTCGTAGGAGCATCTATGAGTCATAGATAGAGTTCGTAGGAACTAAGTTGAGATTTAGGAAAATTTGAGTTTTCAAAGTTGGGTCTACAATTGAGCAGGATGGGTCGTAGGATGAATTACAGGCCATAGGAAGTGGCCGTAGAGATGATTCAGACTTGGTAAAATTTTGGACTCAAAGTTGAGGACTACGGGTAAGGTCTACAGACTGTAGACCAGCTGACAAGTCGTATGATTGAATCGTAGGAAGTGCGCAAGAGTTTAGGCCCCAGCAAGTGATTTGACGATTGACTAGTATGGGGCGTAGAAAAGTCTATGGACCACAGGTCGAAACCGTAGGTAACTTTGGTAGTTTCTAAATTGAGGGTGTTTTGGTCATTTTCTACCCACCGAAACCTAAACTATTTTTTTTGGGACCTATAACTTCCGTATAACCTGTTTTACTCTTACAAACTAAGCCTAATTTCTTCCATCTACTTAAAATTCCCTAATCTCTCTTAACCTTCCAAGTGAAGAACTAAAATTTTAAAGGATTCAAGGCCTCAATATCCATTGCTTTTTGTGCTTTGATTATCAAGGCCTTGGGAAGTCACCAATGGATCCCTTTCATCCATTGGGTCCCAAAAGAACTCCAATATCCAATTCTAATAGGGTTTTATGTAAATCTTCATGGATCCCTTTTATTATGATTCAATTGATTTTGTTGTATCTTATTTTGCATTATTTAACTTAATTACATGATTTATAATTGATTTCATACGGACCCATGTTTTATGCTTTGAATTTTACCTATGAACTATGAACAATGATCATGAATTGATATGAGATTTTGTGCACATTTTATGAAAGGAAGAAGTTATGATTTAAGGATGATTTTAATTTAAGTATCTATGATTTGTGAAAGTTTTTCTCACAATTTGAAAGGAAATCATGATTTTTGATGCTTAAGAATGTAATTCTTTATATGAATAAAGTTATGAAATCATGGTTTTGAAAGAAGCTACTCTTATGAGACTTTATTATTTAGATTGGTACTGCGATCATTCCTTTCCTAATCTTATACTTTGATAACTGACTATATCTAATTCCATTGGGATCTAACTTAGCACAAAGAGGACTTGAAAGTGGAGGCTCAAATAGTGTAGTCTCTAGTAGAACTCTCTAGTCCCAAACTACATGCCCCCGTAGGACTGTCTTAAATAACCTAGTCTAGTGGATTCACATAGCCTTGATGATATGATACATCGTTCTACCTTGGTAATTAGATCTCCTTTTCAGTGTAAGAGTTACATCAAATTCCATATTATAGCTCACATGGTCTATTGTCGGTTAAATCTAATATCCCACAAAAGAACTATGATTTCCCTTAAAGATTTACGGTATGTCCTTGTACTAATGCATTGGCCTTGTTTATGTTTTCTTTAGATCATGCTTTTCCTAAGGTTTTAAATGTTCTAATTGGTCATGCATTACATGTTTTAAGCCTATTATGATATCATATCTACGTTTATGCATATTTTTCCCATACTTAGTACATTCTGTGTACCAATGCATACTTGTGCCTACATTATCTCATAATGTAGGGCCTGGCACTCTTTCTCCTCTAACTCGTGGCTAGTAGTTTGCTTTTCTGTGAAGATTAGTGAGTCCTCATATACTGAGGGCTATGTTACCTATGCTACATTTTTTATGTATTTAGTTTTCAGACTTTGTACGATATGTATGGGTTACGGCCCAACCACTTTTGTGTTGCTCAGAATGGCTTGTCAAGACATAGTTATGATTCCACATTTTTGTTAAAATTGTCTTTCATGATATGAGACATCCTACTTAAACTCTCTTATTGTATATTCTATTGTATTAGATATACGTGAAGTGGCTTGTGTAGGGCCTCTCGGGGTCTTATATGTCATGTCACGTCTAGGGTATAGTTTGGATCCTGACAATTCATACCGGCGTGGTACCCTAGTCAACCAACAATCACAAATAACATGCACAATCACAATAAGAGTGAGCAACCACACTGGAAGCCACAAGTAAATTAAACGGGTTTATTCTATGATATTATCAACATGAAGTGAATTCACATTCAACATTTATTTCCTAAACATATATTACACGCGCATTTCACATGGATTAGTCATTGTGAACAAACAAATACTTATATACACCTATATCAATAGCCCAATATTAGACCCATTATGAGTACAAATTCGTTCTTTGGAAAATTACCTCAACAATCTCATGAATTAATACTCTTAGAAATGGCTATAACTAGAAATTTCATAACACTTAACCTACGATCATCACCAAACCACACCAACAAGAAAACTCAAGGTTAACAATCAAGAACCAGAAAACCTAACCCTTAGTCATTATCTTTCCTCACCTTAATAGCAATAACTACAACCTTTAGCCATTCAGACTCCGTGCCTGAAAGACTATGCACAAAATCTTCCATCCATCTACAAGAATATTATGAAATAGAATATAGGTCTAACTATTCAGTTAAGAAAACCTAGCCTACTTGGGGCGAAGCAAATGTTGCAGAAATTTGATCGCGAACTTTGTCTCCTTTTGTGAAGTTTTTAGCTTATTTTTGGTGTAAAATAATAATACAATACAAAATCAATCACAAATGGCCAAAATATTTTCAAATTATATCATAATCCCAAATTCTAGGCAAACCTCGTGATTTTCCCACCTAATCCAGGTCTTTCCCACTATTAATTCACCTAGGATTACCAACATCATGGTTACACTAGTGCCTTATGGTAAATAAAATCAAGAATTGCCTATTTTTAAGAACTACCCAAGGTGTTGCACCCTAAAATCTTCAAAAAATCACATTTTCCCTACCTAAGGATGAATTCAACCCCCCCCNCCCCCCCCACACGGTCACAAATATATTCTCTAAATCCTAAACCTTGAACTACAAAAGTAGGGGATCAGATTGCTTACCTTTACGAAAATCCCTCATGAAAAATTGTTAAATTTGCCTTAGATCACCATTTTTTTCTTATCCAAACCGTTCTTGGATGAATATGGGCAATTTTAGGTGTTTTTCCTACATTTACAACAACTTACCCCACTATAGCAGCCTGGACCGACTATTTTTCTTACTCGTAATGACATGACAGGTTGTTACAATAGATACTAATTTACTCATCGCTCTTTCCCGAGTGATCACACAAGAAACAACTGGGCTAAGTCAAGAATAAAGTAGTGTCCGACTTATCATACAAATGAGGATGTTTGTCCCCTAGGTCCTACTCGATTTCTCAAGTAGCTTACTCAACTATATGATGCATCTATCAAACCTTTACCAATCTAATTTCCTCTATTCTCAACTCTTGGACATCATAATAAAGCATAGCAAATGACTCTTCTTCATATTGTAGATCCTTGTATAGCACTATTAAGTCTCGCTTGATAATGTACTCCCCATCCCGTGGTACCTTTTTATGCATGGATGCATGGAACACTGAATAAAATATAAATAACTTTGCGGCAATCTAACCTATACACTATTTGCCCGACATTGTCAAGAACCTCAAATAACCCACTATGTCGAAGGCTATGCTTACCTTTTTAAAGATGCTCCTAACACCTTTCATTGGTGGCACATTCAATAAAACATGTTCACCAACCTGAAATGCCATATCCCACACATTGCAATCTGCATACTCGTTGTTTTTACTTTGAGCTGCCAACAACTTGGTTTTGATACCCCTCACCTTGTTCTAAGCTTCCTTTATCAAGTCAATGCATAGAGGCTTCACCTCACATGCTTCAAACAACCCAATGAGAAATCTATATCCCCTCGCATAAAGTGTCTCAAGTATGTCGTATTTATACCGAAGTGATAAGTATTTTTGTATAAGAACTAGCACAATGGTAAGAAATGATCCCAATGGTGCAAATCAAATCATACTTCTCCAAAGCCTTAGGAAGACCCACCACGAAGTCCATGGCTATGATTTTCCATTTTCATTCAAGAATGGGCATCTCTTGAAGAAAACTATGAAGGCGTCTAGTCTGATATTCCACCTGCGGACAATTCAAACACTTAGACACTGACTTTACTGTGTCCCTCTTCAATCCAGGCCAACATAGAGTTGTCTCAAATTCCGAAACATCTTAGTTAGACCCGGATGAATCAAAAGCCATGAATCATGAGATTCTACCAATACGTTTTAAATTAAATCATCAACCTGAGGAACGCAAACCCACAAAGTAAGACTGAGTGCCCCACACGCATCAAGGGTGGAATTCCGGGCTACTCCGAACACCATATTGTTTCGGACGCATTTATGTTATTTCACACTGATATGAACTCAAATTGGATATTTTAATTGTTTGGAAATGCAATGCAAAAATAGGGGAAACAAAGTTCAGATTCTACCTCATCATTTCCACTATAAAGATTGACACACCACTAACACGACTACTTTCACAGCAGAAAAACTCCCATTATAGTGCCCCAGTCGTGCTATGCAGCCTTGACGAGTTCAGCCCATAAATTTTCTAAAATAAGAATTGTTTTCCATCTCCTTATGCCTACCAACTCTTGAAACACATAACTATTAATAATATAATCCCAAGATCAATCGGAGACATAGGTATCCTAGATATGTGCATCATAGATTAAACAAAAACCCCAAGAGCATTTCCAGCAACATATAATTAGGCACCTAACACAACCTTCTCACAAAAATAATTATGAATAACACTAGAAAGTAGTGCATAATATCACATTCTCACTATCATACCAGAAAAGCCTCTTCACTATGGTTCCCAACCAATACGAACTCTTCCAAAATCAGAATTTCCCTACAGTCACAATTTATCCTTTTCCCTTACCATCTGTACCAATGGTAAGTCTGTGCCAGTTTAACACGACACATCCAATCAATAACATAATCATTAAATTATAGGACTAGACTATACCAAAACATAATCAATAAATCATATTAAAATTTAACATTAATTCATCACACATAATCAATTTAAGTACTTTTCTTGTCCATAATATCATACAAATACAAGTAATAACACTTCCCGCACATGCAAAAATTTAGGGAATACAATGCACAAAGTAGCAATCATTAAGTTTTATTGTTATGGAAAGTCAGGTCCATTACCTCTCATTCATATCATTAATGACCACAAACTGATCACCCAAGCATTCACATGACTCTTAAAGCCAGATAACAATTGAAACGTTCCAGGTTCTAATCTTTCCTTGCTTGAGTCCCTTCAGCTGTAACAATGGAATCTAGTTTACCTCGTCGAGAAACCAATAGGAATCCTGAAATACAATTGGACTCACCTCATATGACAAGAGACACACCGCACAAAAGGAGTGAAGAAGTGACACAAGTTTCTATAATGATTTATAGCGTGAAAATCCAATATGGACTCTAATACCAAATTGTCATGATCCCATAACCCTAAACTTAACGTCCCATATGATCACACATATGGGATCTAATACCAAATTGTCACGATCCAACCCACTTATCATACATGCACCAACTCTAACACCTAGATAAGAGAACCATTAACCTCAAACATAATGTCCCACGTGATCACACATAAATCGATATATGAGTCCAACTCACCTTTCAAGTAACCTAGACCACTCAAGAGTGCATAAAATATCATTTGTAGTTTTTGACCTGAAAATATGATCTACATAAGAACCATCCCAGCATTTAAACACAAACCCAACTATTTATGGACCAACACGTGAGAAATATAACACAATAATCGAAACAAGTTCTTTCATGAGACCCATACACAAACTGATACTATATCGGTGTCGTATCCAAGTCAACCATTGTTAGAACATACCAGGCGTGGTATTCGAGCCAACCATTAGTATTTTTTATTAGTGTGGTACTCGAGTCAACCATTAGTATTATATACTAGTGTGGTACCCGAGCAAACCACCAATCACATACAACATGCACAAGCAAAATCACAATGAACAACCACACTTGAAGCCATGTGTAAATTAAATAGGTTCATTGCTTGAGAGGATAAACATGAAGTCATTTCACTTTCACCCTTTATTTCCTGAGCATGCGTTACACAAACATTTCACATGGAACAATCAATATGAACACATACATACATGTATACACCTATATATAAATAGCCCAATATTGGACCCCATTATTACTACACATTCATTAACAGGAAAATACATCCCTAGTCCATCAACTAATACTCTTCCCATTCATTCAGTTCCCCTTGATTATCACAGGTCCCAAAAATGGCTATAACTCAACAATTTCATAATACTTAACCTTAAAATCACCATTAAACCACCCCAAAAAGAAAAATCAAGGTTAACAATCAAGAACTAGAAAACCTAACCCTTATTCATTATCTTTCCCCACTTTGATAGTAATAACAATAACCTTTAGGCTTCCAGCATGCACAAAGGCCTATGCATGAAATCTCTCATCCATCTACAAGAATATTATGAAATAGAATACAAGTCTAATTATTCAATTAAGTAACTCGAGCCTACTTGAGCACCAAGCAATTGCTGAAGTCTGATTACAAACTTTGACTCCTTTTGTGAGGCTTTTAGCTTGGTCTTGATCTAAAATAATAATACAATACCAAATCAATCACAAATGGCCTAAATATTCCATATTTTATTTTAATCCAAAACTCTTGGCTAACCTCATGATTTCCCCACTATTAATTTATCAAGGATTATCAATCTCGTGATTACTCTAACACTTTATGATAAATAAAATCAAGAATTGTCTCTTTTATGAACGACTGAAGGTCTTACACCCTAAAATCCTCATAAACCTAGATTTTCTTCACCTTAGAATGAATTCAAACCTTTCCATCGTGCCAAAAATATTTTTGTAAGACCTAATAAACGAACTACAAAAGTAGGGAATCATATTGCTCACCTTTACAAACATTCCTCATGAAAGCCTACTGAAATTTTCCCCAGGTTAGTCTTTTCTTCTCCGAAAACTTTCTTGGGTGATTATGGGTGATTTTAGGGTGTTTTCTACATTTACAATGTCTTATCACGCTATAGCGGTCCAATCGGATCCTTGATCCCGCTATAGCGGCCCAAATCAATTATTTTTTTCTTTTTTACACATAAAGATAGGACAGATTATTAAAATAATCTTTTTGGAGCTTTTTTTAATAAAGGGTAAGCTATAGAAAAAGTACAGTTTCTGTCTTCTAATTTAGTATTTGCTGAAATAAAAAATGTGTGATGTCTAGATAGAAGTAAAGATCTACAATTTTTCTTAAATTTCATACAATCTCGACGATTTTCCATCGACAACAATTCAAGTAAGTCGATATGATACAACAATAGAGATACTGGAGTTATACTTACCAGATAAAACAAACAATGAGTTTTTTAGGCTCTTGATGGGTGTAGATCTAGATTTCCTTCAATCACCTCCTGTAAAAAAATGATGAATTAGACTTTAAAGAATTTAAACATAGATGGTGGAATTAATCAATCTTGTGAGATAGAATCCATTAAAGGATATATCCAAGAAAGGAAAACTAGTTATTGATGATAAAATTACCTAGGGGAGTTAATTTGCCATAGTGAACAAGCATGAATTTCTCTTCAACAAGTGTAGAGGCTAAGCTTTATTGGTTTGATCGCATGGCTTCATCGTGAAAGCTTTAAATTCTTTGATATCTCCGACAGTTTCACTGATGCTTTGATTGTCGAAGATTTCACTAGAAGCATCTAACGCCTCTTTGACTTCAATTTTAGGTTTGTGTTTCTTGTTTTGTTTCTCTATTTGATTTTCTTACCTTTTTATTTTTTTATCATTTTTGTTGGGCTTTGGATTTTGGGCCAATCCTTTGTATGATTTTTTTGTTTCGCTAATCAAATTTTGACTCAATGCGTATTTCAATAGAAAAAGGTACCACATGACCATATCACATAGGAAGTTGTCACAAACTTTAATGAAGTATTAGCTAATTGTTAAGGTGCCACTTTGTCATCCCACATAGGCATAAAATCAAAGAATAAGTGATATATTCTAAGGGGAAAGGAGCTAGATTCTTGGAGAGGCTTTTGGAAGACCATAGAATACTCAAGAAGAATTCTTGGAAGGTTTTACAATTTTCTAGGCTTGTAGAGAATTCTAGAGGGACTAGATTTTAAATATATAAGGACTTGTATAGTAACTTTTTGTTTATACTTTAGCCCTTAGAAGAGTAATATAAATAGAAGGGATCTCATTTGAAAATCAACCAAGCAAATGCAAAGCATTCTCCAATCAATACAAAAAGCCTTATTACAAACTCTTTGTTTCTTTCTTCATTGTCTTACTGATCTATGTTTGGAAAGACTTACTTCAGCTTATAAGATCATAAAAGATGCATCACTAAGTCTTCATGTGTCACACAGAGTGTTAGTCGAAGCCTGAGTCCGTGAAAAACTTGTATCAGAGCCAGATTGTTTCTAAGGGAATGACTAACAAGGGAAACATCAACGTTACTAGCACTACTAACATCAGGTCGGATGGTGGAAAGAAGCACTGAAAGGAAATGAAGAACCTTAAGAGTAACGACAAATTATTGCTCGACCCTCAATCACTGAAGCTAGTAATAAGGAACGTGGTGAGAAGCCCATTAACGTCACACCTAGAGTAGAGAGGATCGGGACGGTTGACATGGTGAGTCATGTTGTTTAGATCTTAGGAAAGCGTTTAACAAGGTCGACAACAAGTTTAAGACTCTCCAGGACTTTAACCTCGAAGAGAATGACAACATCCACAAAGAGTTAGAGGCGCGTAAGCATGTAGAGTGTGAGATGAAGGAAATCATCACTTCATTGGAGTGTCGGCTCATGAAGGCAATAAGCACAATTGAAACAACGAAAGCTGAGATGGAAGCTCTCAAGGAAAGAATGGAAGCTTGAGGATCTTCAATACCCAAGGAGATAGAGAGGCCAAGATTTAGGATCCCAAACGAACAATGTTCAAAGGCATTTGTTACGCACTAAAGGTAGATAATTTCATGTGGAATTTGGAGAGTTAACTTAAGTGCAAAAAGGTGAAGAGTGATAAGAGAAAGATCAACATTGCGGTGTTGTACCTGTCGGAGATGGCCATGTTGTGGTGGAGGTGAAATGAGTCAAAAATAGGGAAGGGGCTTTCCACCATCAACACATGGGAGAAATTCCGAGTGGAGTTCAAGAAGGCTTTCTTTCCTAACAACATCATAAATGGGGCGAAGCGTATGTTTAGGGAGCTGAAGTAGATAGGCAGCACACAGAATCCATGAAGAAGATCACGAACTGAACTACATACCGTTATAAAGGTCATGGTCCGTGAAGTTAACCGTGAACTTCACTTGATCATCATCATTCTCTGCTTCTTTTTCCATTTTTCTACATACGCCAGATCCTACCTATACCATTAACAAACATATCAAAGTATACAAAAACACACTTAATTCTAGTATTAATTCCTCGTTTTGAAGCATCAAATGTGCCAAAATTTCATGGCACATCATCCTTCACTATCCCCTCACTTTTAATCTTCACAAACTCACACCAAGGTAGTATTTCCAATATTCTTATATTTTAGTAGTATTTTGGTTGGTTGATTTGTCCTCGGAGTTGGATTTCTTTGCCTCATAGCTTTTCAATCACATTTTAATTGGAACAGTAGGTTAGTTCTCCAAACCCCGAGTTTGCTTTCGAATAGTTTGTAATCTTTTGCAATAATCATATCTTATTGATGTGTTTTGGGCCTCTCTACTAGAATTAGAATGTTTACATGTCTATTTTAACTTGAAAACCTTGCCCGAAATGTTTGATTGTCAAATGCCCGTGGCTTTTGCGCTTTTTAATTAGTTGGATTGTGATTGTGTGTGGTTAAATTGATTTGGTGAAGTCTGAGTATCCCAAAATTGTGCTAAATGTCAAAAATTTGCTCAATTATAGAGCGGGCACTCTTAAGAGCAAATATTGTTAAATGCCCAAATGCGGCAAATCCGGGAGAAGTCTGAGTATTCTGGGGTGATGGGCAGTATAGGTATTGTTTGAATTTCATTAGTGCATGCTTTGATTTTGTTTTTGGGGTTTGAGGGATTGAATTGGAGAGGGTAGATTGAAAATGGGCACGTTGGGCCATTTGGCGAGCTGGGTCGAGCTCGCCTAATCATTCGGTGGTTCGCCTAATGTCTCCATCTCACCCTTAACATCGTGTCAAATTGGATGTTTGAGTTTGTAACTTTTGACAAGAAGCCATGAGTCACCGAAAGCACTTGGCAACTCGCCGAAGGTATTCTTGATCTCCCTTTGTATGCTATTTTGACCCTCTCATGTACTGTAACTTTCGGCGGACAAACCCATGCTCACCGAAAGTAGTCAGTGATTCACCAAAAGGACCTTACCATCGCCGACTTGCTATAATTTGGAGCCAATCCTTTCAGTGAGCCCGAGTTAGCTCGCCAAAAAGGTTCGGCGACTCACTGATCCATTTAAAGAGTCTTCCTATAGTAGATTGCTTGAGCTTCTATTTGATTTTTCCCCTATCTCTTCTCAATCTTTTGCAGATATGAGTAAACCTAACAGAACAAGTAGCAACACACCACCCTAAGGCAAAGCAAAAGGGATCACAATAAATGAGGATGCAACTGCATCCAGGAACAAGGCCACTAAACTTTCCATAACTGGTGGGAAAGGCAAGGGCAAGGACAAACTTGTTGAGCTATCAGATGCAATCTCTGATAGTACTAGTTTTTACACCAATGACCCAACAACATATGACAGTGAGAGTGTGGGTTCAGATGAGGATGAACTGATGGAGGCATAGAGGAATGAGTTACGATGTCAATAGCTAAACGACCCATCTAGGATAAGAAATCCTCGATCCACCACTCCGACTCCTCCAGTTCAAGAGCAGGCAATAGTATTGGCAGCTCCAGTACAAGGCCCCCCACCTAAATCAACGAATAGATTAAAATCGGAGGGGCTGAGAACAATCATTGAGGAAAAATGGTTGTCCATAGATGGGATGATAGATAGGTATCCTGAGATAATAGAGTGCCTGAAATATCACAAATTTCAAATCTTCACAAAACCCCGTGGCTCTTATATACCAAGCTGGGTCAAAGAATTTTACAATGCATACAGTGTATTGGTACCTCAACGAAAGAGGCTGGTAGCGTCTTTCAAAGAAGTTGACTACGTGGTTGTCAGAGGAAGAAAGGTACCTAGTGACAGTGAGGCTATCAACACAGCCTTGGGTATGTCCGATAAAATTAATGATCATTGCCAACACTTGATTAGAACAGAGAAGTTAGATGCGATGAAAAAGTGGTTAGCCCCGCTAATCTCAGATGATAATGCTCCGAAATGGTTAGCAGAAGGTGTTTCGATTGAAAAGAATGATCTGAACGTAGCTACATGATACTGGTTCGGGTTCATCAGCAACACAATTATTCCATCACAGAATGAATCAATCCTTCGCCTTGCCAAAACAGCTTGTCTTGGATGCATCTGGAGAAAACCAGGATAAATCTAGGGAGGTTCATTGCTTCCGAGATCCATATGCGTGCAAAGCAAAGCCAGACATCTCTCCCTTTCCCGATATTAATCACTGCATTGTGCAAAAAAGCTTAGGTACCTAGAGATGCAAAGAAGGATATGGAATTGGTTGCCACCGCTTCCACCAATATTCGAACGATCAAAGCCAAATATCTTAAGGAACAAGCGGAAAAGAAACTAAAGGAAGTTGTGGCCACTGGATCTACACATGCAGAGGCATCTTTACCTACTCCGGCCCCTGGGCCTTCATGTATATCTGATGCCATTACTACTCTTGCTGACCCTCAAGGTCCCTCTGCTGCTTCATTACCACCCAGACCTACTGCTACAAATTCCTCATGTGGGCTAATCACTCAGGCATCCTTGATCCGGATGGGACATCTTGCCCAATTTGCTAATTGTCGGACTACCAACATATAAAGCTCCATTCCGAGCATAATTCAGGCTGTCCTTGATGATGCTGTGAAACCACTGAACACTACTATTGATACTCTAACGACCAGGATAGCAGTGTGTGAGCGCGACTAAGGAGCCACAAATGAGGTGACAGCCTTAAAGGCCACCATTGCAGAACTGAGGAAAGATGTGGACTACCTAAAGTCAACCGATATTTCCATGATATTTGGAACAGTGGAAATTCTAGATATGCCCGAAATACCCCAGACCACCACAGGACTTGGGGATGGAATGGACCATACAACTGATCCTGAATTAGAGGCAGAGACTTACAAAAGGATGTTTGAGGGAGCTGCAATGGACGACATAGCTGAGAATGAAGAAATCAAGATAGATGTTGTTGTGCAAGTTTCCTTGGCAAAGGCTCCTGCTATTGGGTCCATTGAAGCTAGTCCTTCTGGGGGTCACTCCGAGCACTGAAGCCCAGACAGATGGTGTGACCAATTAGCCATGATACCCTCTTTGCCTCCCTCTTTGTCTTTCCTTATTTTACCTTTCAGATTCTATGGTAATTGCATTTGAGGACAAATTGCTTTTATTGGTGGGGTGAGGCTCACCTTTGTGTGTTTTTGATGTTCATGGTTTGTATATATATTTGGGCCATTCTATTTTTAAAATTTTGTTAAATACTGCTTTCTGTGGATGTTTGAGTTTACGACTCCTTTTATTTTAAATTGTAAAACGATTTTGACCCTTCCAAAAAATTTTGCCACCTCTCATGTGTTGAATATGGCTGTTCTTTTGCAAAAATTTGAGTCTCGGTTCCAATCAATATTGATGACTTGAATAGTGCTCTCAATCGAACGAACATGAATGTGCGGCTACAATGAGGCCAAATGAAGTTGCATAGAAAATATGTGAACTCATTGCATCTCGTTATGACTAGCCTAGTATCAAATTAAGTCTCTCGTGATGACCATTGCACAATAGAGAAAGTGTGAAGCCTTGTTTAACTTCTAGTGTCATTGCCTACTATGATGAGCTTACATGTGAACTATGCATGATAGATCATAGAATTTGCCCCGTTGGTCTGGTAAACTGAGTGATGCTATCTCTTGATATGATCTCAGGCAACTTCTACAAGTGCAAACAAACTTGACATATACCTCTTATGTGACCTACCTTGTGAGCATGTGATTCTCTCTTGAACACCCGTTGAGCCTTATCCTTCTTTGGAAGAAACTTGATGAAAGTAATGACCTTCCTTTATCCATCACCCATAATTCTCATGAAGTTGTGGTTAGTTGAATAGCCAACTTAGGCCAAAAGCCTAAGTTGAGAGTGTGGTGAAAAGATAGGGGCAAGTCAACAAGTGCAAGAAAGTCCCTCCTACCCATGGTTTTGAGGAAAATGGAACCCCTCCATATAAAAAGAAAAGACAGAAAAGAAAAAGAAAAAAAGTGAAAAAGAAAAGTTGTGGAATAAAGTTGAAAAATGAAAAGGGGGTTTCCAAACAATTCTTGGAAAGTAAATAATAGGATGCCTTATAAGCACTAAAGAAAATGAAGAAGGAGAAAGGAAAGGAAGTGTTGTGAGCACCACACCTCATGAGGATGAAAGTCACTGAGCTTAAATGAACATACCTTTGCACTCAGCACCATTACAAGCCTTGAAAAGACCTTTTTGATCTTGAGTGAGCTGAAACAAATGTTGATTGGAAAATATGGGCAAACCTATGGGTGGAATTATGCATTATGTTCTTCTTTGTGAGTGTGAATGTTGCATATGATTCCAAAGCTTTAAACTGTGAAACCATTGTGTAAATATGGAATCATTCTTTGTATGAGGGCATTTGAACACTAAAGTTGAGCTTGAACTTGCATTTGAAGGAAGTATTGTGAGCATGAGATTTATTGATATTGGTGAGTCACAACTTGAATCTTTGAGTTCACATTTGATCTTTGCATAAGTAAATTAAGTCTTGTTGTGCACATTCATGATTGAGTCTTGTATAGCACTGTTTGAGACACCCTTTTTTAACGACTGAAATTGAGTTTGCTTGAGGAAAAGCAAAAGTTTAAGTTGGGGGTGTTGATGAGTCCACAAATTGGACTCATTTAGGGCTATATGTTAATAGAAATGGTGTCCTCAAATGCTTATTTTATCTCAATATCTGATGAAAACCCTTAAGTTTCAGGTATTTGAAGTTTTTAAGGAGAGCATGGACACTACGTCGCAGAAAGGAATAAAAAGTCTAAAAAGAATGAAGAAATGAAGGCATGAGGATCACCGAGTCTACTTGGCGAGTCGCCAAAGGGTCTTACTTCGCCTTTTGCTCCAGTGTGCTGAGACCTGAATGAAAGGATCAAGTTGGCAGAGAAAGGAAGCAGTCGACCCATCACCGAGAAGTTCTGCGAAGCAATACCGTATCTCCCAATAACCCAAAGCACGACGATGTTGAGGGGTGGTGCAAGACGGCGATGAACTACACCAAAGGGTGAATCGCCGAGTTGATCGGCGATTCCGACTAACGGCGTAGAATGATCCACTGCAGCACAAACTTGTAAAAACTATATATACTAGTTAGAGTTTTAGTTTAAGTGTGGAACAATTATTATAATTTTTACTTTGAGTCAAAAAATTGTGATAGTTTTCATATAGAACAATACTTTTTGATATTTTTTCTCCAAGTTTGAGAGGGTTTTAAAGACTTGAAGAAGAAGAGAGTTTCATTTCCAAGGATTTGACCTTGGATCTCTTGATTTCTTTATTCGTGGCCTGTAACAAAACAAAAATCTTCATACCCATTTGAATTCAAGCTCATTTAGGTATAAATTTCTATCTCTTGATGTGTGGCTATAACCCCCAATTTTTGGGTTATGATTTAACGAATATGGGTTAAGATAATTTTAGGGTTTTGCTTGTTGATAGTCTATTCATAGTTTAAATGTGATTTCGTTTAGTGGTTGTGGATGAATTTAATGAATTTGTAGTTGCAAATACAAGTTTATTTATGTGTGTTTGGCTTGCTCGAGAGAGAGGTCGTAAAACTAAGATCACTAGATTGATGGCAAGTATGAGTGGGTCGACATGAGGTTCAACTCGAGAGAGTGAACCCTAGTCCCATGTCCACACACTCAGCTCGAGAGAGTGAGTGGGTTAAGGCCTAGGCTGGTCTTCATGCGGTAACTGGGTGTCCGAGAGGAACAGATTTGAAACAGGGTAAGTTGCTCGAGAGAGAGCTTATCCCCCTTAAAGCTTAGCCTAGTCACAAATACTCTACAACTCTTCTATTGAAAGCATGTACCCAATAATCTAGCTTACCCGTATTCCCATCACATCCCAAGGATCCCCTCTCATTACTTAGAAACCCTTGTTATTTTGTTGTTTTTGCCTTACTCGTGACAAAACCCCCATTGTTCATTGACACTCTTGTGTCCTCCTTTAATTACAATGTTTGTAATTGTCAATGTCTTTAGCTACGACTAGTTAGAACTAAATTTTATTTTTCTATTAATTCTCAAAACCACTCTCTTGGGATGATCCCACCCCTTGGTTGGGTTACTATATTATTGCACGATCGTAGGCACTTGCATCGGAAATTGTGTCCTTGATTACGCAAAAATCATCCAACACTCAACAAATTTTGACTCATATCAGGAGTGTATAAAACTTCAGAAATAGTTTTGATACCTGATATTGCTGACATAGACATTGTACCCCTGCCTTTTACTTCTATTGCCTCATTGTTTCCCACTATTACTTTAAATTTGTAAGTATCATCAAGGAATTTGAACAATTAAGCATCATTGCACAAGTGATTTGTGCAACCACTATATCAAGAAGACATGAATCAGAGGATTCATTAATTGAAAAGTATGAAATTGCAAAGAATTGCTTGCCATGTGCATCTGCAGCTTCTGCTGCTTGTGCTTGCAAAGCTTCAGAGGCCTTTGCTCTTGAGTTGCAGACCTTGGATATACTCCATGTCTGCTTGTGGTTGCCACATATTGCCTCGATTCTTCACCAACAGTACTTCTCCAGATGTGTAGTTATTTTTACAATGTTTGCACGGAGGGTACTTCTTCTTCACATCACCAATATTGTTTCCTCCATCATGCTTGCCCTTATTCTTTTGGTTGAACTTTTGCTTTTCTTTACTGGAAATTTTCTTTTGTATAGAGAAAGCTCCTTCAGTGAACTTGTCCCGTCTCATAGTCCTTTTTCACTCTTGTGCTTGAACAACACTCATTAGTTCACCTAATGAAAGTTTACCCTGGTCTTTGGATTCTTCAAGAGAGGAAATCTTAGATTCAAACCTCTCAGGAAGAGTCACAAGAACTCCATGATTTGTTTTTTATGTAAATTCTTCACCAAGAAGTCTAATGTTATTAACAATTAAGGAGATTTGATCAGCATTCTTACTAATTGTTTCACCTTCCTGAATATTCAAGGACTCAAATTCCCTTTTAGGTTCAACACTTTCATTTGACATGTTCTAACGTTGTCTTGTTATTCTTCTTTCAACCTACCCCAAGCCTCTTTTGCTGTTTTACAAGTCATTATTCTGTAAAACACAAAATCTGGCACAGTATTCTACATAAGCGACTTGGCTTTAGATTTATTTACCTTCTCTTCGTTGTTAGAGTTTATCTGAGCCAAGGTAGGATTTGTTGGTAGAGCAGCAAGTGGTTTATCTTCTGTCACAGTTTCCCAAAGTTCATAGGCTTCCAGAAAACCTTGCATCTTCACAGACCAGATTTGGTAATTTTCACCAGTGAAAGTGAATGGTGGATTTAAAGGTAGGTTTTTGGATGTCATTTTGTGTTGTAGGTTAAAAATATTTGGTCATGTAAGAACAACTCGAGGCTCTGATGCAACTGTTAAAACACAAACACTCAGGAAACTGATTTGAAGAATAAAAATAGAGTGAACTTATGAAATTTCAACAATGCATTAATTTGCAGAAGATCTGAATTTATCCAAGGATAAATCTAATCATTTCTCTCTAGTAACTACTTACAAAGTGGATGTTAAAACTGAATAAGTACATGTGCCACTAACAATCATAAAAGGGGCCACTAACTTCAAAAAGTTAAGCAACTAAAGTTGACTAAGTCTAGCTAGAAAATAGGAAGCACTAAACTGAAATAAGTAAAATATAGTAAAAATAATAAGCTGAAAAAATGCCAATTGTCTAATAGCAAGAACATGTTCCCCAACTTTGTCTCCTTTTAGGTATGTGTCACAGTCCAAAAAAAGAGGTCATAATATGACACATATTTCGATTCCACCAATAGGTATGACAATTTCTTATCCAAATTATTATTTATTTATAGGAAAAAAATACGAAACATAAGTAATTAAGAAGTGTAAATCGAGTCTCAAATTCAAACTTTCAAAAATCAAAATAGAATGCATCAATAATTAAGTCTACAACACCAAAATCTACAGACATGAGTCAAGCTTCTACAATAATATGGATAATTTCTCCTTCTCTTTTACATTATGAAACATTTTTTCTACTCGTAGAGAGATAAAATTAGCTAATTCAAACGAGGCAAGGATACTAAAGATAAGCGTATGAATCATGCTTCTATAAAATTAATATATAAGAAGGTAAAGACTAAGCATTGAACACAATGATTTTTCACATAAAACATGTGATTTATATGAAACATAAATAAAAACATAAGGGAATAAATTAAATGAGAGAGTGAGGATAAAAAAGTTTCTTTTTGATTCTTGAATCAAGAAAATAGAGAAATCAAACTAAAACTAATTGTTACAGTTGTCTTCTACAACTACATGACCTAAATTCAAGCTAAAAGATGACGGAGGGCAGAAGAATGTTGAGGAAGTGCACACCACAATAAATTGCTATATTTTAGCCATTTTTTGTTTCTTAGTTTGTTTAAAACGATGTTAGTTACTGTTCAGTATTAGTTCCTCAATTTCAGCAAAAAAGAACTTAGTTTTAACAGATTTTTTAGCATTACTTTACATCACCTTAGTTAAGATGCGATGTATTTATTCAGTCTCATTTAACAATAGAAATCACTTTTCCTTTTTCTTCTTCAATCAGTTCTTATACTCCTCTATTAAACACTAACATTGGTATCAGAGCCCTTTAGTTCTTAAGGGACTTGTAAGAATTTGTGAGTTATATTGAGTAAAACCGAAATCTAATTAAACCATTCCATAAAACTAGCTTTGCTCTGCCATTTTTTGATGAAGAAAACTAACATATTTGGGTTGTTAGGATGGAAGCCTACATGGATGTATGTGATCTCTCAGAGGCAGTGGAAGAGGATTAAAAAGTTCCTCTTTTACCATGCAATCCTACAATGACTCAGATTAAAACTCATAAAAAGAAGAAGACTAGGAGGTTGAATGTGAAGGCATGTCTCTATGTCGTAGTATCTCCTACTATTTTTTCTAGAATCATGACTCTTAAATCAACTAAGGAAATATGGGACTTTCTAAAAAAGGAACATTTTGGAGATGAAAGAATTTGAGGCATGAAGGTCTTAAACCTGGTGAGGGAATTTGAAATGCAAAAAATGAAGGAATCTGATTGAATTAAAGAGTACTCAGATAAACTTATTAGTTTGGCTAATAAGGTAAAGTTACTTGGTGTCAAACTTTCCGATACAAGGATTGTGCAGAAAACCCTTGTTACTTTACCTGAAAAGTTTGAAGCAACAATTGCTTCACTGGAAAATACAAAAGATTTGTCAAACATTATTTTGGCAGAACTTTTAAACTTCTTGCAAGAACATGAACAAAGAAAAATGTTAAGGAACGAGGAAACTATTGAAGGAGCTTTGCAAGCAAGGCATCAATTCAATGTCGGAGGAAAAGCTATGAAGCAGAAGTTAATAATAGTTATGCTACATAAACGGAAGTTTCTACAACTGATAGCAATTCTAGCAGCGACAACAAAAGTGGAAAATATCCACCATGTCAGCATTGTGGGAAGAGAAATCATCCACCCTTCAAATGTTGGAAGAAACATGATTTGAGATGCATAAAGTGTCATAAACTTGGTCATTCTGAGATTATTTGCAAAGAAAAAGGACCATAACAATTAAATGGAACTCAAATTGCAGATGAACAAGAAGAAGATCAATTGTTTGTGGCTACTTCTTTTGCAAGTAGAAGTTCAAGCTACATCTGTTTAATTGATAGCGGTTGTACAAATCAAATGACTCATGATGAGGAGATTTTTAGAGAGTTAGAAAGATTTGCAATCTCTAAAATCATAATTGTTAATAGGGATCATCTTCTAGCCAAAGGGAAAGGCACAATAGCTATTGAAAGCTACTCAAGTGCAAAGTTAATCTCATATGTACTTTTTTTCCTGAACTTGATCAAAATATGTTCAACGTAGGGCAAATTTTGGAAAATGGTTTTAATCATAAATTTGAGGATAAGAATTGTGTAATCTTTGATCCAAAGGGCTAACAAATCTGTCAAGTTAAAATGAGAGGAAACAATTTTTCCTTTGATCCAATAGAGGAAAAGTTGGCTGCTAATCGAGCCAAGAGATGACAACAATTATATGGCATAAGGGACTCAGACATTTTCATCACAGGGCGCTCTTGCACATGTTGATGAAAGACATGGTTTTAAGGACTACCACTTATGGAGGATGAACATGCAACTTACAACACATGTCAATTGGGAAAGCAAAGTAGGATGCCTTTTGCCAAGGCAACCCGGAGAGCATCAGTGAAACTTCAATTAGTCCATATTGATTTGTATGGATCACATAGGACTGGTTCTGTTAACAGAAGTAAATATTTTATAGCATTCATTAATGATAATACAAAAATGCGTTGGATTGATATTCTCATGTTCAAATCTGAAGTACCTGAAGTGTTCTGGAAATTCAAACTTTGGTACAAAATCAAAGTGGTTGCAGGATTCAAATGCTTAGATCAGATAATGGTACCAAGTACACATCTAATCGATTTAAAAAGTTTTGTGAAAATGCAGGAATTAAGTATCAACTCATTGTTTGAAATACTCCGCAGTAAAATGGTGTAAGTTAAAGGAAGAACAAATAGATAATGGAGATGTCGAGATACTTGTTATATGAGAAGGACCTACCAAAAAGGTTATGGATAGAAGCAACTAACACTGTTATTTTTTTTCTAAATTAGTTACCTACAAAAGTCGTGAAGGAATAGACACCTTTTGAGGCATGGAATGGGTATAATCCATCCTTACAAAACTTAATAATCTTTGGTTGTTTGTGCTTCTCACATATTCCACGGGTTAAGAGGGACAAGTTAGATATGAAAGTTAAACTTGGAGTCTTTATTGGTTATAGTACAGTCTCCAAAGCTTACAGATATTTTCAACCTCATACAGAAAAAATAATGGTAATCAGAGATGAGTTTTTTTATGGAGAGTAAGTAATGGGACTAGGAAGAAGTTAACCAAAAGCAGATCACAAGAAATCTAATAGATTCAGATGAGAACATTGATGATCAATATGTGAAAGGAACAAGGTCGCATTCTGACATATACCAGAGATGCAATGTGGCCATTTTGGAGCCTTCTAGATTTTAAGAAGTTGTTTTCGATCGCAAGTGGAAAGCTGCAATAGTAGAGGAGCTTGCAATTATTGAGAAGAGCGAGAATTGGCAGCTTCTTGAAAAGCCATAACATAGGAAGATCATCGGTGTGAAGTGGGTTTATCACACGAAATTGAATGTTGATGGATCTGTTAACAAGCTCAAAGCAAGACTTGTTGTGAAAAGTTACTCACAATTTTTTGGAGTTGATTATTCATAAACCTTTTTCCCAGTTGCTAGGCTTGATACTATAAGGTTGTTACTAGCTATTGCTGCTAAAAAAGGTTGGAAAATCTTTCAATTAGATGTCAAGTCCATTTTTTGAAAATGGTTTTCTACATGAGCAAATTTATATGGAGCAACCTTAATGTTTTTTCTATAAAGGGACATGACGACAAAGTGAATCTATTCAAGAAAGCCATTTATGGTTTAAACAAAGCTCCAAGGGCTTGGTACAGTCGAATTGACGATCACTTGCAAGGCTTTGGTTTTAAGAAAAGCCTAAGCGAATCAACTCTATTTATTGAAAGAAGAGATTCTAATATTATGGTTATATCACTTTATGTTGATGATCTTCTGGTAATAGGAAACAACCTTGAAATGAAAGATGAATTCAAGGTAGAGATGAAGAAAGTGTTCAAAATGACAGTCTACTGAGAAATGTCTTACTTTCTATAGCGACCCTAAAAATTGATAGGTGAAACTAGAGCCTAACGTATGAATCTTAAAGGTTTAAGCATAAATTGGAGTTATGAAATTTTCCAAAGATTTAACTAAGTATAAGTTCAAAAGAGGGTTCAAGGAAGGCGAAAGGCATCACTGCCCTTAGAAACTCCCTTGAACTTCGCCTTAGCCAGATGCTAGACCATTCCAAGGTCCTTAGAAGCTCCTTTGGTAATTGCCTTAGTTTTATTTGGGCAATCCAAGGGAGGCATAAATAGGGGTAATTTCGTAATTTCCTTTTCGGTCTATATTATATGGGTAAAACCTATTTTGTTTTATATATATGATATAAGTAGGTCATTTGAATGCTCCCATGGATATGCCTTAGCTTTAAAAAGCCAAAGGCAAATTCCAAGGGAGGGTCTAAGGCTAGTGGATTACTTGAAGGACCTTAAATGCTCCCTTGGACTTTGCCTTAGTTTTATTTGGTAAGTCCATGTGGGCAAGGGACATTTTCGCAAATATTATTTTTAAGTTATGGTTGTGGAAAGGATGATCATAGGGTGAGAGATTTTCCTACTCTTGCGGCTAAAGGGAGAGATGCTAAGCAAGCTTCTTATAGTGGTCCATATGTTGAGGGTCAAAAGAAGACTAGTTTCTATGCTCTCCAAGTTAACAAGGAAGCAAATCCAGATGAAAGTGCTGGTAAGTCATAGTTCCTTGTTTTGTAATAAGATCTTTATTTGTTGTTTATGGTAGCCTAGATGGGTTTATCCTAAGTGGGTGATGGTATGTTGAATAGTAGGTTGTGGTAAGTTTTGACATCCTTGACACTTTGTTCTATTCCTATTTAAGCTTGGGACATAGAGTTTCTAGTGGCATGTTGCATGTTTTGGAGTCTCATGTGAAAATGAGTTTCTATAGTCTCCTTATGATATGCAAGTTTTAAGTTGAATTCTTGTTCAATGAGACAATAAGTTTTCATAATGATGTCTCTCATGTTTATATGCATATATGATAAGTTGCTAAAATATTTCATGAGTTGACTAGTTGAGCATGCTTGAGTGTATTCTTGATGTGGCATGATTGTGTTTTAATGAGATAATTGCATATTGTGTTCTTTGATATTGTATGATTATCGTGAGCTGCTAGTCTTGAGTCATTACCCTTAATGTTTTAAAGTGTCATTCGTGGACGAATGTTTCCAAGTGGGGGATAATGTAGAGACCCTAAAAATTGATAGGTGAAACTAGAGCCTAACGTATGAATCTTAAAATTTTAAGCATAAATTGGAGTTATGAAATTTCCAAAAATTTGACGAAGTATAAGTTCAAGAGAGGATTCAAGGAAGGCGAAAGGCATCACTGCCCTTAGAAGCTCCCTTGAACTTAGCCTTGGCCGGATGGTAGACCATTCCAAGGCCCTTAGAAGCTCCCTTGGTAATTGCCTTAGTTTTATTTGGGCAATCCAAGGGAGGCATAAATAGGGGTAATTTCGTAATTTCCATTTCGGTCTAAATTAAATGGGTATAACCTATTTTGTTTTATATATATGATATAAGTAGGTCATTTGAATACTCCCATGGATATGCCTTAGCTTTAAAAAGCCAAAGGAAAATTCCAAGGGATGGTCTAAGGCTAGTGGATCACTTGAAGGACCTTAAATGCTCCCTTGGACTTTGCCTTAGTTTTATTTGGTAAGTCCACGTGGGCAAGGGACATTTTCGTAAATATTATTTTTAAGTTAAATTAAGAAGTGGGTATATTTTATATTATTTCTAAATAACTATATATGATATTAAAATATTTAAAAGGAATTTTTTTAATTCATTCTTCAAATTAAAACTCCCTAAACTTTCTCTCTCTAAAGTTTTCTCAAGTTCAAGGAAGAAGAAGGTGGAGAGCTAGGGTTTCAAATAGAGGGTTCCTTCCACCAAATTTCGTTGGGATTTCATCAATTGAGGTATGGTGGCTCTTTATCTAAAGCTAGTTTTCACTTTAGAGCTAATATCAAATGAATTTCAAAGTTTTTCAAAAAGTTATGAAAAAAAAGTTTGTTTCTCAATTCTCTCAAGGGTTCTTGCATGAAAATGGTTTCAATGATTAAATATGATGTTATTAGTGTTTGATTGAAGGTTTTGAATGAAAAACTCTATGAACCCTTGTCTTTCGCAAAACCTTAGAATTTGCTTATGAAGTGGGTCTTTTGCTTATAATTCAAAGTTTATGAAATTGTGTTGGATTGGATTGTATTGGTGACTCTTATGATTTTCTATATCTATCTATGATGAATTATTGATGTATGGATGAATTAAGATTTGTGTACTTATGGGCAAGTTATGGATGAATTCTCTTGTTGTAAGTAAAATGTTGGGACTTGAGTGTTGTTGATTATGGCTTTGGAGGATGGAAAGTTGGCTTAATCTCATATTATTGATATAATTTTTCTTGTTTTGTTTGATTCACTTATGGTGGAGGTGTTTAATTATGGAATGTATTATGAACATAGCCTTGAAGGAATTATCTATTGAATTAAAGTGTTATCAAGTTATGAAGTGTCATTGTACTATGTGAAGGTATTCTTATGGACATAAGGTGATCTTGTATAAAGTGTTATTGCATTATGATTGAAAGCCCTCTCCGAGTATGAGGTTAGGGTACAATGAACTTGTTTGGATATACCCTAAATCATGTGCCTACATGGGTTCCTTATTAGTTCTACCCTTGGCAAGTAGAACACCTTCCACGGAGTAGGGTAGACTCCGGATTCCATGCCTAGCTAGTATGGTCTATGTCGGTTAATGCCTATTCCCATCATGTCGGATGTGCACTCTAGTTATTGGATAGGTTCTACAAAGTGTAGGTGGTAGTATGGGATGCTATCTACACATGGCACGAGTAGGCCTAGAAGATGTTAAAGTGATGCTCACTAAGTCTAAATGACTATTAAGTGAAAGTCCTCTAATTGCTTAAATGTCTCTTAAAATGGTGTAATAAAGAATGTTGACTTAGCACGTTACATTGTAATGATAAATTCCTTATCTATGGTAACCCTTAGGAACACTTAGGTGTATATATGAAGAGGTTTTATGGGCAGTCACTTCAGGTCTCACTTAAGTGTGGCTTAGGGTGACTTGAGATAGAGGTTTCAAGATGATGAATGGACTTACTTGACTATTATGTTTATGTATTGTACATTGGTACTAGTTGAGTATGTCTATTATGTGGGTATTGTCTTATATGTGGATGATGACTTGAAATGTGTCTCTTATACCTGTGTTATGAAGGTTTTATCAAAAATGGCATGAAAACCTATATCTCAAATAAATGCCCATTTTTGCATATTTTTAAATAGTCATCATGCTTAGTACGTAATTGTGCTAATTCCTTTTTTTCTCTTATTTTTCTACAAGTGTAGGTTCCGGCAAGTGAGCTGGTTCTATAGTAAGCTTGGGATTTGAAGTTCTTCCTAGATCTTGTGGTATGTCCTCATGTATCGAGGACAAAACTTTTCTATTCTAGTTTTATAATAACGTTCTTGTAATAGACTTAGTAGACTTCTTTTGATTGTAAAGGGGTCGTGTCCCTAGTATGTTTTCAGGTTTATGTTTAAGATGGCTAAGAAACTTAATATTCCGCTTGTGTACTTTTGAAAGATGTTTTAAAAAAAAGACCTTTGAGTCTTATGGATTTTGTTTTAAAGAGTTTTTAATTCCGCACTATTTTACATATCTAATGTGATGAATGCCAAGGGCTTGAATAAGACCTCCGAGAGGTCGAATACGCATGTTACGACTTGGGGGTGCTCTCGGGTCGTGAAACTTTCTTGGAATGGAAATTTGTCAAACCCACAATGAAGTGTTAATTTGTAAAATGAAATATGCAAGGGATACAATGAAGAATTTCAAAATGAAAGATTTCAAACCTATGAACACTCTAATGAATGAGAAAGAAAAAGAAAATTTGATCAAAGATGATGGTAGTGACAAGGTTGACGAGGCAAGTTATAGAAGTATGGTTGGATGTCTCATGTATCTCACTACCACGAGACCCGATATTCTGCAAGCAGTAAGTGTCTTATCTAGATTTTTGAAATGTGCAAATGAAATGCACATGAAAGCAGCCAAAGGAGTGATAAGGTATGGCAAGGGAACTTTGAAATATGGTGTTAGGTTCGGGAAAAGTTACAACTTCAACTTGCAAGGGTATTCTAATAGTGATTGGATTAGATCAGATCATGACATCATAAGCACTTCAGGTGATTGTTTTATTCTTGGTTCGGGATGATTTTCATGGTTCTAAAAGAAGCAAGGTATTGTGGCATAGTCAAGGGAACTTTGGAAAATGGTGTTAGGTTCAAGAAAGGTCAAAACTTCAACTTGCAAGGGTATTATGATAGTGATTGGGTAGGGTCAAATGATGACATGAAAAGCACTTCGAGTAATTGTTTAAGCTTTGGTACGGGATGATTTTCATGGTGCTCAAAAAGAAGCAAGGTATCATACCAAAGACAACTGCAGAAGCTGAATTAAAAATTGTAATATCAGTTGTTAATCAAGCAATTTGACTAAGGAAGATTATGTTAGCTCTTGATCTGGAGCAACAAGAAAGCACAAAAGTGTTTGTGGATTATCAGATAGCCATGGAAAATTCTCATAATCTAGTTTTTCATGGAAAAACAAAACATTTGAATATCAAATTGTACTATCTCAAGGAAGTACAAGCAGACAGAGAGGTGAAGTTGGTTTATTGCAAGTTGGAAGATTAAAATACTGATGTTCACTAAGTCATTTCATGTTAATATGATTGAATTCCTTAGAATGAAGCTTGGTGTCACGCCCCGAGCCTACACCCTGGACATGGCCGACACTTGAGAACTATCGTTGGTCCACAAGCGAACCCTTGGTTTGGCTGACTACTTAGCAGAAGACTTATTCAAGAAAAATGGGGACTCCAACTACCAACAATTAACTCAAAGCATCTCAACAATAACCCAACTCAGTAAATGTCTGAAATAGTTAATTAAACATAAATAAGTGACTCAAAGTCTCAAAACATCAACACAGGAAATAGGGAGACTCCTCAACTTCTAACTATGTAGGAAGTCTCTAAATACTATGAAAGCTATCGGGACAGGATCCTCGACAACTCAACAAAATAATAATGATAGCATGAAGTCCTCCTGAAAGTAAGGAGGCTTACCAAAACTAGCTGGAATACAAATGGTATAAACGGAGTGCCTGTTGATGACCCTGAACACTTGTATTTTCATCATAAAATGATGCAGGTCGAATGACATTAGTAAATTGAATGTATGAGCATATAAGGGGAATACTGAAACAAATATAACCGAACTAATAACATGGCTAGACAATACTCACCTTAAACACAACTACAATATGAAAGAAATAATAATAAATGCAATATTTAAAGCTTTTAGAACAAAAGATATCAGCTCAAATGTATAAAAATACAATAACATACTTTTTATTCTTATTTGAGAGATTCTCTAACCGACAACCATCACTATGAGCTACGTTATGATGCAGCGTCTCGCCCACGCTGCCAGAACTATCTAATACCTTGTTGTGGTATAGAACAACTCAACTAAGTGGATCCAATAAGCAGCGCTTAAAAGCTGTCAAGACCCAAGCCTAGGGCCTAGACGTGACCGGCGAATGGGGAACCCGAAGGAACCCCAAACAAGCCTCATAGCGTATCACACACCTTGGTCGCGGAAGCAATTAAAATGACCATAAGTGATAAGCATAATCAAAGGGGAAATCGGGACTAAGGGAGCAAGAAAAAAAAAGGAATGATACATAAATACCATAGATGAGTCAAGCTCAAGCATAATACACAACTTGTCCAACATCACCTCTAAACATAGGTACTTAGCGGGGGCCAAGACAAACTATCGGGCTCACCCTCATAGTCAAAACATAACTAAAAAGGAAAAGTCTTATACATAGCAAAAGATCCTAAGCAACGTCCCCGAAATGGAGGACTCACCAATAACCTCGATAGAAAATCGTATTAGCCATGCGTAGGAGGATGGTCAAGCGGTGCTCCGGTCCCTACATGGTGACATCATGTAGGCATAGAGTATGCATTAGTACGTTTGAATGTACTAAGTATATGGGATGCAATGCAATGCTACAATAGATGGACATCATAAGAAAAATGCTTAATCATACCTGATAGATAGCATATTAATGAAATGATATGTGTAATGATGCTTACATAAAAATTATATTTAGTGGGACGTAGTACATGTGTGGCGAGTGACCATCAATATAGTATTTCCAAGGCCTACCACCCCCTTGGAGAGGCGAAAGAGGTACAAACCCCTCAATGTGGTTACCCGGGCCTACCACCCCCCGAGCTAGGGACCAAGGTACAAACCCCTCAATGTGGTTATACGGGCCTACTACCCCCCGTACTAGGCAACCAAGGTACCAACCCCTCGATACGGTTACCCGGGACTACAACCCCCCTAACTAGGCTTGGTCGACTCACAACACTTATATAGAGAAAATCATATACATGTATCCCTTTCATCATCATTTCAATGATTATATGACCATCCGACTCATAGGACGTATATTGGACCTTTAATTTCCTAAGAATTCTATAAGTGGCATTTTATCAAACACATGGTGGGCTATTGTTCATGTAAATAAAATCATGTATTTCAAGAGTACTAAGTCCAACCAATTCCAAAATCCATATAAATCAGCCCACCAACAACATACATATATATAAATCAGCCTTCATAATTTGATCATGGAAGCATGAAAACCATAAACGTCACATAATAATTCCATTTCATGATAATATGCAAAATTGACCATAATAGGGTGTGTAGTAGTAATTCCATACTTCAAGAGTTAATAAATAACCATAAGGACCCATAAACATGAAGTAAAATAGAGGATAAATGGTTGGACTTATGGAAAGGAAGGTTTCCACAATCAAACCCACATACCTCAACTTTGGAGAATCCTTGATGAAGATTGGAATGGAGAATTGAAGCTTGAGATTGAATCATGAATCCGGAATTAGAGCTTGAGATATTTGAATTTCGTTGAAGATCTTGGTGGAATTTTGGAGAGGGCTTAGAGAGTGTTTTTGAAGTTAAAAAAATGACTAAGTATGGGACATTTATAAAAAACGTCCCCAACCGCCTAGAAAAAAACGCTCACTGGAAATTGCAAATCTGCACAGACAGGTTTTACGAAAATGGTCATAACTCGCTCATCCTAACTCGGAATGAGGTGAAACCAAGTGCGTTGGAAAGCTAACTCAAAGAGCTATAATTTAATAGGTTGTGGCCCTTCCAGTTCCTTGTGTGCTAAGATATATACCCCTTTAAAGTTGACCCTCCAAATCGCATTTTTTGCGATTTTCGAATTTTGATACGGTTGCTCTAAAATTCTGGTCAGACCCATTACCCACTCAATTTGACCCCCTGAATAAGAATATGAANCTCACTGGAAATTGCAAATCTGCACAGACAGGTTTTACGAAAATGGTCATAACTCCCTCATCCTAACTCGGAATGAGGTGAAACCAAGTGCGTTGGAAAGCTAACTCAAAGAGCTATAATTTAATAGGTTGTGGACCTTCCAGTTCCTTGTGTGCTAAGATATATACCCCTTTAAAGTTGACCCTCCAAATCGCATTTTTTTGCGATTTTTGAATTTTGATACGGTTGCTCTAAAATTCTGGTCAGACCCATTACCCACTCAATTTGACCCCCTGAATAAGAATATGAAGTCGAATTTTCGAAATCATGCACCAATTTGGAGATATATGGAAATTACAATTATAGGTGTTTCCGAAGCACATTTTCGGGCATTTTTGGGAATGTCACACTCCCTCACATTCAATTGATGATACCCGAACCGAAGATCAATCCTAGAGAAGTGGCTAGCCCCTTGCAATTGGTCGAACAAGTCATCAATCCTAGGAAGAGGATATTTATTCTTGATGGTGACCCTATTGAGTTGCCGATAATCAATACACATCCTACGGGACCCATCTTTCTTCTTCACAAACAACACCGGTACACCCCATGGTGATAGGCTAGGCCTAATAAAACCCTTCTCCAACAAGTCCCTCAATTGTTCCTGCAACTCCTTTAACTCCATCGAGGCCATACGGTAAGGGGGAATAGAAATGGGTTGAGTATCGGGGAGGAGGTCTATGCTAAAATCTATTTCTCTTTCGGGGGGAACACCGGGAAGGTCATTAGCAAAGACATCAAGGAATTCATTTACGACCGGAACCGACTCTATAAGAAGGGTTTTGGATTCCACATCTCTAACCCTCACAAGGTGATAGAGACACCCCTTAGAGATCAACTTACGGGCTTTAATGCAATAGATGAACCTACCCTTGACTACCACATTTTGGCTTGGGAATTGGAACTTGACCCTGCGGGTTCTACAATCAATAGAAGCATAGTATGCATGCAACCAATCCATCCCAAGAACAACATCAAAATCGACCATGTTCAACTCAACAAGATCACAAGGCAATATTTTATGCAAGATGCAAATAGGACAATTTCTATAGACCTTTCTAGCAACAACATATGCACCAATAGGAGTAAACACCTTATATGACTCACGCAACAAGTCGGGCTCAACATGAAACTTTTTGGCAACAAAGGGGGTGACAAAAGAAAGAGAGGCACCCGGATCAATTAATGCATATACATCAAAGTAAAAAATTTTCAACATACTGGTAACGACGTCGGAGACTTCATCGACCCCTTGCCTCCCATGCAAAGCATAAAATCGATTATGTCTTGGGGCACCATCTTGTCGGCCCCCTCTTCCCAAAGGAACCGCATTGGCACCTTGTGGACGGACCTCCTTACCTTTGTTGCGATTTCGAGGACAATCCATTGCCTTGTGCCCCATTTCCCCACAACTGTAGCAAGCACCGATATTTCTCAAGCACGGGCCACCATGGCCCTTACCACACTTCAGACATACATCAATAGGACCCATACCACCAACACCTTGGGCCCTTGGAACATCATTGGCAAACCCCTTATGGGGCGCATGAGAAGACCCTTGGCCTTGATGAAACCGGCCTCCCCTTCGACTTTGGAACTTGCCCTCAAAACGGGCCCTCTTGGCCTCATGACCCCTCCTCTTCCTCAACTTCTCCTCCTCCATTTGTTCG